>NC_056728.1:1584223532-1584526032 GCF_019279795.1 Protopterus annectens | reverse complement strand
GCAGACTAAACCCCAAAAAATGGACAAAAAACAAAAAAAGGATGACCTTTATCCCAGGAAGAGTGAGGGGACTGTAAAGAAAAACAGCTCGATATTTCTTAGTTGACCAGTGTTAAGATCTAATTATATTGTGTTAGTTGGACTGCTGGAGTATAACTTGATCACAACACTGTTTAATTAAGAAATACAAACAAGAAACACTGTTAGTTTGGCATTAGCATTGATCTGAAGAAATCTTCTTCTTCTTTCAGCTTTTCCTGGTTAGGGGTCGCCACAGCGGATCACCTGTCCGCTCATTGATTGGCAGTGGAGTTTTACGGTGTCGAGGTGCCAGTCTGATGCATAACCTTCCACAGAAGACACACACACACACACACACACACACACGCACTCATGCCTAGGGCCAATTTAGAGTGCCCAATCCACCTACAGCATGTCTTTGGGATGTGGGAGGAAACTGGAGCACCCGGAGGAAACCCAAGCGACTACAGGGAGGACATGCAGACTCTGCACAGAAGGCACCCCAGCCGAGGATCAAACCGGAGAACCTCTTGCTGTGAGGCAGCAATGCTAACCGCTGCACTCCCATGGCCGCCCCGATCTGAAGAAGTCTACAACTCTTGAAAATAGTTAAGTAGACACAAGTGCTTGTCTTTCACTTTATTGGTTCAATAAAGTTTAGAGTTAATTCATCTGAACTGTGTTTTCAAGTTGTTCATTGATACAGCCACATGAGAATTACTGCAAAGAGGGGATGTTAACTATTTCATACTTGTTTTGCTATTCAGGCCATGACATAACAGTCATTTAGGGCATAACACAACAGTTATTCAGCTGACTGTTGCTGTTTTAACCCTGTAAACATACAAGTGTTAGGCTGCAGGACAGGTATAGAACAGTAGGTGGTCTGTGAGTCACAGTGATGTCTCAGTACTTTCCAGGCAGAATAGTAATCCTAGTATAGTACAATGTCCGAATGTTTACCCGTGATCACCTCGTTAATATCCTCCAACACCTGACTCTCACAGGCACAAGTGGTACAGTGTCAAAATGTTTACCTGTGATCACCTTGTTAATATAACATATTATAACACAGCACACTTTACATATCAGACACCCATGCTGCTAGTCAGCTTTTTAGGTTATGGCAGCAGTACTTAGGTCATTATGTCTTTCACAGAGTTAGTATATTGATAGTATGACAATTTTTGCCTCTCTCCCGCTCTCTGTCTCCCCTTCCTTCCTTTGTTGCTATTCTTTCTTTTATTTGGTTGTGTTTGTTATGTTATTTCTCTCCTTTCATCATGTAATTACATACAGCAGCTGCCATGGCAGGTCCAGTGCAAAGTTCCCCAGCAGGCCCAGACATCACCTGCATCTCCCCAACCAACATTCTGGGCATCTCCCTGGTGTCTACAGTGGGAGACAGCCAGAAAATCACATCTACTGCCTCTGGTGATGCTTCATTGTCCGGGAATGCTATCATGGCCTCTAGTGGCACTACAATGGTAGTGAGCTTGTCACCCACACAGAGATAGTGGCGGTACTGAGAGAGATGTTGGACCACAGGTTTGAAGCTTACATCGGCCAGCTGGAAAGGCTTCTCTTGTGATAGGCAGAGTGACATCATGGCCTGCCACTGCCATCACCACCTAGGCAGGTTTCAGTAGGGAGGGTGGTTGGGGTGCTATCTAACCTCCTCCTTGGTATCGCACAGTCAATGTGGTATAGATGAACATACATACCCTGTCCCCCATCCAAGTATTCCCCTCTCTTATGTGCCAATGCTCTACTCATTTGTTGTTTTGTCCATTACTGTTATCCTCCCTGTGTTGTATCTCTCTGTATCCACTGTCATTCACCTCCCTCAGTGCTTCGGCATGCCCTCTCTCCGTCTTTGTCATATTCCTATATGTTTGCCCTTGCAAATGCCCCTCATCCTCTTACCATACCTTCACCTTCCTTTACATCCTTTACCTGCTTTCTTTCTTAAAAAAATGGGCACCTGTCCCAGAAAAAAGTGGTATTGTCCCTCCCGCCCTCCCCCCACTCCCATTCTTATCTTTGTTGTTTTCCTAATGTGTTGTCCTCTGCTTCCTGACCCTATTCCTACTATTTTATACTCCTGTTTCCACCCCTTTATATAATCACAATTTGTATGATGTCATTAGTCATGTCTGAGTCAGCTCAGATTTAATCTGTGGAATAACCCCTTGAAAGTAGCAAGCCACTTTTCTCTCTAAGCTTGGCACTTTTTTGTCATCAGACTCCCAAGCCATACCTGTGGATTTCATTCTCTCAATACAGGTTTTGCTCCAGGAGCGAACAGAACTACTAATTATATTATCTGAGACCAGTGAGTTTTCACTTTGTTAATTTATGATGGGGTTTGGGCCTCATTACACTATGAGCAACATCTGTGGATGACAATCCACTATCTTGCTAGGTGTGTTTCTGAATCCAGTGGTTAGACTGCAGCTGGGAATGTTATGATATTAATGCTGGGCTTAATTTTTAAAAAATAACTATTTGGGAAGAAGATTAGATCACTGAAATTCCATACCCATATTACATTTTTTGTGTAGTAGATGAAGTGGGAAAACAGGGCATAATGGCATTTGTACAGAAATGATCATAATATCCACCACTGAATAAACAAAAAATATCATACATGCATACTGAATAATTCCATGAAAGGTGCTGTAAAAAATAAATTAAAATATTGTGCATATCCATTTGCAATGATAGGAGGGTGTATTTTGTAAGGAAATAAGTAAAATAAGTGGTCACTAATAATCTTGGATGGTAGCTTTAAAGGTTTGTTTGTTAATCTTTCACAAACAAGGCAAAGAGGAGGAGTCTGACATAGGTATGACACACAAGACTTTGCCAGAGCTAGCAAGTCACATGGCCTGTTATGACAGTAAGAATCACTGACGTGTGTGCATACTAGCTGTTGGTATAAAAGTGGTGATATGTTTATTCTGCTCATATTTCTGTTTGCCCTTCTCTAGGAATCCCTTACCCCTGTTTTTTCTCTTTCTGCTCATATCCTAAGCTATATCATATCCTTCCACTGTATTACACTTGGTACTTTCTCTGGGAGGATGTTTTAAATCTTCTTCATTTTTGCTGTAAAATAATACTTATATCAGATGTGAAGCTGCTGCCTTCTTTATGTCACCTGTGCTTTCCCTTTCCTTCTCTCTCTATCATTTAAGTCCTCTGTACTTGTTACAGAAATGAAAATCACATACTCCTTAACATGCCAGTGGAATAACTTTCAAAATTCATTGTTATAGCATGGTGTTATGCTAACTAAAACCATGTCTTTCTCATTGAATCCTACAATAGTGTTGCATATCTGTCAGGACTTTTCACAGTACCAAAGTCAATATTAGTCAGATATAGATAGAGATGTTTTAATGCATTGGCACCTGACTTTAATAGCCAAGTATGTGAGAAAAGAATGGAAATGTCTCTACGATTCTATCTACAAATAATAAGTTTCATCTAGTTGACTGTATCATTGCACAGGAAGAATGATAAATTTACATTAAGTGACTATTGGTTAAACACTAACAAATGTGCAACACCTCCTCAGTACATTGGCCATAATGTATACGTGCTTAAGATGTAGAGTATGTGCAGTTCAGCAAATAAACTATACTGTGTCAACTTCATGCAGTTACATCACATCAGCAAAACCCACAGGCTTGCAATCTTGAGGGTTACAAGGTTGCCACTGTAACACAGACAAATTAAACAAAGCTTTGTTATTCAAAACATGTACGGTTTCATGTATTGCTATCCTGTGTACCAAGTGTAACTTGAGTTGTCACATTTTAAACTTTTAGCAGAACGATACTGGTATTTCAAACACAATCAGCTTGAGGTAGTGAGTGAGGTAGTGAGACAAACTCAAACATATGACAGAGGAAACTTGATAATGTGATCAAAATAAAGAACCATCTGCAACAGAACCAATCAGAATGTTGGTACAGCCAGCCCCTCACACTCAGATGTAGGTATAATGGTAATTTACTGAAGCTGGTACAGAATACCAGGGGGAACAGTCAGAAGCATTAATCCACTGAAAGAGTGCTGATTAGTGGTACAAATATATTGGAAAAGTGGTACAGGTAAGTGGGATTTTTTGAAAATGTTTTCTACAGAACAAAGATTGTAAGGTGATCATTAAGGTCACTGTAGAGCTTCTAGAAATGGTGGACAAACTGGAGATAAGTTTTTTCAAGAGGTGGGTTTCTGCTGCCATATGTTATATGGATATTGCACAGTGTTTGAGGTATGGATCTCTTTACAGAGTTACTTATTGGCAAAAACTACTTTGATGTAAGAGAATTTGCATTTGGCAAATTACAGGTCAATGATAATACAGGTAGAAAAAGAAAAAAAAAGGACTTTTTTTAATTAGTTATTGCTAATTTTCACTCTGTCTCTCTTAAAAACTGGATTTTTTGCTTGGAGAAATGGTATTAGTATCAGTACATACTAATAATCATCAGTAAATACCAATACTTGCTACAGTTACAGAATTATTTTACTTCAGAAATACATGTTAATTCACATCCTCCTTTCCATCAACTTTCTATGTTAATTGTGACAGTTTTTAAACACTGTTGCTAATATGGGGCCTCCCCCTGTTATGTTTTGCTTTGTCCTAACTGTAGTGGTAATAGGTTAAGATCTAAGCACTTTGTTAAAAACAAGTGAAAACAATCAATAACACATCGGATTGCCATAAGGCAGGCATTAAGAGGGTAAAAAAATATATTGTTGATTAAATAAGACCAACAAGTTAAGCAGTAGGCATGAATCTAGGTAGACTAGGTGGGCCATGCTCTCCTTATCTACCATCATAAGCTATATTTCAATCCCTGCCTGCTGTGGTTCACAAATTATGGAACCCTAAAGGCACATGAGCTCCTTTTTATTATTCTGCAAAGCTCTTCAAAATCAAGCTCTATGTTATGTCAGTAGTTTCATTCACCAGTATGACACTTGTCCTGTAATTCCAAGTATTTTTGGTTATAAAACTTTTGCCACCAAATTACACTTCAAAAATACCGAAACTCTAACATTTTAGCATATGTAATAGCACTGATTTATCAAGTTCACTTTCAGTGCCACTACCTGCCGTGTTATGTCTGGGACCTGCCAACCATACACTGAGTGATAGCTATATAGATCTCTGATTTATTGATCTGGGCATAGAAAGATGAAGGAAAATGGAAGTCTCTTTAGTTTATGAACCCAAAGTAAGAAACAAGGGAAACAGGGGAATGAAATTTTGAGAAACGTATGAGACAGCAAAAATTATTATTTGTATGACGTCAAGTATAATCCAGACAGGCTATTTCTAGAATTCAAGACATCGCCTTGTGGCTTCATCCTACTGAAACATAATTCTTTGAAATTGTCTAAAAAAAGGTAAGGTAAGTGATTTTGCAGAGGGGGCTGCACCGCCCATGCAGGGAGCTTTGCCCATCAGCAAGGTCACATAAAGACTGCTGAGAGGTGCTAATTTCAATGAGTTATTGTGTGTTTTGATGGAAAAAAGCTATGACAAGTTCTTAATGTTATGTATAATAGAGATAAACTTTTACTGTATATGTCTCTGTGTTTTACTTTTTTTTGGCAGCAATTGTTTTTATGTTGTTTTTGTTTTGGCCAACTTGCTACTGTATCAGAGGAGAATGGTTTTCGATTTTTACCCTTACATCTGCCCTCAACTTATTATAGTTATTTTCAATGGCCAAATCAAGAGGCTGGAGAGGTAGATACTTTGACATTTGGATGTGCAGTGGTGTGACCAGGACGTGGCACAGAAAATGTGTTAGAAGAACAGAGAGAATGCATGCAACAGTCATGGAAACAGAAGCTAAGGTATCAGCAGAACTGGATAAAAAACTGCTATTTGGATACTACTAAGATAACAGTATAGTGTGCTTTTTAATATTTGTAAGTCAGGAGTTTATATCCTTTTCTCCTCCCTTTCTCAGATAGCAGCCAAGTTGCCTGGTTGGTTTTGGAGAAAGCAGCGTTCTGGAAACATTCAGTTTATTTTAGACTTTTTCTCTCCTCAGCTCTTTAACTGGCATTCTTTGTCTCTCCACATATTAAAATAAACTTGTTACTAACATTGAGAACATTTTATTATAGTAAAAAATGAATACAGTTGAGCGCTTTCATCTAACCATTATAGATTTCATCAGAACAAATAAACAACTCAGTATACACACTTTAAATACTTAAAAAAACGCCAAAATGTAACCATCTGACCAATTATACAATTAATGTTTAAAAACATACTACTTCATATCCCACTGGGGAACTACTTTTGTTCTTTGGTTTGTTTCTTGAGTTGGAGTACCCTGGTAACTTTGTTGGCAACATTGAGAACATGTAAAGGCTTTTCATCATATCAGGGTGCTGTCTCCAGCTTAGGGAAGTTGAAGAAATGTGCACAATAGATGATATGCAAGGGTGATCATAAGGATAGTGTTTCTGTACACTAAGCTGTAGTAGGTAGAGAATTGCATGTCAAATATATGGGAACACTTTGCACTTTATCATTTCAGGGGACATCATGAGACATTACTAAATACTGCTTATGATGTTCCCTTGCTCATGCCTATTATTGTACAGTAACTAGTCCATATTTTAGGCCACAGACACCAAGCAGTTCAATAACTCAAGGATAAAATTCATCAAAGTGAAGTTTGAAGCTAAAATACCCCAGACAAAGACAATCACAAGGCCTTTTTAAAGGTTATGTTCATAATCTGAAAAGCACAATATAGCAAAGCACTAACCTGATTGTGAACAATGTTACCTACACTAAGGCTAAAGATATAGGGAACCTACGGACCAATACATTTAGCTCTAACTTTACCACCCTTTCCCCTCCTTCTGCCTCTAAGATATACCTAAAACTGGCTCACCTGTAGCTGTCACACGAGATCAGATCCTAAAAGTACTATCAAAACTAAAAATACTGCATTGCAGGGTCCTGATAATATCCCTGGATACTTCTTAAATAGCCTGAAGTGTGATTTAGTATCAGCCTCCATACAATGTTTTGTACCAAGTGAATGATGAACAGCTACAGTCATTCCCCTGCTTAAGGAGGATCTTCCACAGACCCAGGCAATTACAGACCCGTAAATCTGACCAGCCTCATATGCAAAGCCATGGTAAGACTTATCATGGAATTAACTAATAAGGACACAGGGAATCTTCAAATACTGGATCCTACACAGTTTAGATTTGGCAGGTCATGCTCCTGCAACCAGGTGGTCTTTTTCAAAAAGGTCACAAATGGAATGGATGAAGGTAAAATGGTATACACTGTATACCTCAACCTGGCTAATCCATTTGACACAATACCCCACTTAGAAATAGTAGAAAAGCTAAATAAACTAGGAATAAATCTCTATGCCACCTGTTGGATTGCCGACTGGCTCACAGGAGATAGGGGAAGTTACCTCTACAAAGATACCGGTCACCAGTGGAATCCCAGAGGGTTCTGTGATGAGACTGCTCCTGTCTGGCATCTACTACTATGAAGTAAAAGCCAATACCAAAGTGCTCTGGCTAAGTTTGCAGATGAATGCAAGTTAGAAGCAGTCACTGAATCCCCACATGACTTAGCCATCCTGCAAGAAAGCTTGTCCTAAATAAATAACTGGTGCCAAAATTATGGACTGAAATTAAATGCTAAAAAATGCATTATTGTGTCCCTTGGGAAATTATCTGCCCTAACGAACAACCATATTGACAAAACATCCATGAGAGTTGACCCAGTTGTTCAAGATTTGGGAACTTATGTGGACAGTAACTTCACTTTTGACAAAGATGTGTTCATTTTCATAAGAAAGACCTTCTATATTGCAGAACTTATAAACAAAGAGATTGTGTCAAGATCTAAGGATGTCATTGCCCCCCTCTACTCAGCCTCATTAGATCAATGATTAAGTATAATGCCCCCTTTGGCATGTATCTGTTCATACACACGAAACAACTGGAATGCCCACAGAGATACCTTACTAAAAGAATACATGGCCTAAACAATATGTACTACATGGACCATCTCAAAGCTCTGTCAATATTTATTTATTTTTATTTGACATTTGTTAACCAGGTTGGTTTGACTGGGCAAGATGCCCTTTTTCAGCAGAGACCTGAGGAGAAAAGCTCCATTACAAAATTTAGCAATGCAATGATAAATACAAAACTTAAAGGAAAAGTGTGATTAAACTTTATACAGTGCAACTAAAGTATTACAAAAACAAAGAAAAGACATTTCAGTAAATCTTAGGCATTTTACACTAAAATATGAAATTCAAAGATTTAAAACAAATTTGTGACATAGGAGAGTTCAGCAAGACAGTCGTATTAAAGTGCATTAAGAGGAGTAAGGAACTTGAGGATAAGCTGAGGAGGAGGAGATTGGAGGGAAATTAATGGTGAAGGAAGATTGTTATACTAAAGACAGCTAAGAGGCAACCTGTGTCTGGCAGGCATGGCATGCTCCATCCCAGTACTGATGGATTTACTGCAGATTAGCAAGTCAAATGGCATCAAAAATACTCAGTCTAGGACTCTAAACCTCTTCTGCAACATCAACAGCACAGTTTGAAGGGACAGATATATCTCACAGAGGATACCACTGCTCTGGAATAGACTCCCCATCCATATAAAACAAAGCTCATCCTTGTCTATATTCAAGCTCCACTTGGATCTATGGTTGGGAAACAGAACATTTACCTTAGGACTGTCTCATGTACTACTAATGGACAGAAGTAACTCCTAAAAGTTTTATCCCATGAGTGGGTCCCTTTAAATTTTCGTTAATATGACCTCCATTTTTCTCAGAAGGAGTAATATGTAATTATTGGTTAAGGCCAAATGGGATAAGTTAATTCAAGCACTAAAAGGAAAATTGGCTAGGCTTAAAATAGCCCACAAGGGCAGCTAGCCTAGTACTTACCTATGAACCTATGCATTATTGCAATGCCTTGACCTGATGTTAACAAATAAGGCAGGAAGATAAAAACAACAAAAGCTTACCTGTTCACAGGTGCATATGGCACAGATGATTTTAAAGCTTGAAAACTGTGGTTACAGTATTTTGCAGAGGGAAAGAGAAGGTTATTCTAGCAATGTTTAACTATTAAACCCTGTAATGGACTTGTGTTTTTCATATCTGATATCCACTGGAGAAGAGCTATTCAAAATGTTGCAGTCAACAATGTACCTTATGTCATTGGGCTCTTGCACAAGCCCTAAGCTTTGACAATATGTTAGCCTGTATTCACTTCGTAAAAGTGAGTCCCCTTTAAGTAGAACTACAGAGCATCACTAGCAAGGCTTTAAACAGGTGTTCATAATCAGCACAGCTGTGGGTGCAAGTGGAGTTCAGAACAGAGTCAAAGCAGACTGTGTAGTGCTGAACTGTGACAGGCAGGCAGTCTGAGGAAAGAAAGGATATGTGTTCATGGAACATATATTCTAATTTATACATATTTTTATTTGATAGCTGTTTTTATTGAATTAAGTAAAATAACAGCATCTAAAATTTAACTGGAACAGTTATGTCCATCCAAAATGTACCAGTATGAAAGGAGCTTCACATGTACAATCTGAATAAGGGAATCCATATTTCATTAAGATTGTCTTTTTGCACAATTAGCGACCCTGGAGAAGGGCTGGGTGAAACTATATTTCATGCATAGAAACAGAAATAAGTTCAGAATTTGTAGAAAAAATATCACCTCAAATGACTTGACATTGACCCCAAGTACTACTGATATTTTTGAAGTGTTTCCCCTTCATTTAATGTATAAGGCTGAAAATCCTTCTACGACTACCTAAGGCAATACTAAAGAAAGGAAAATATTATTAATGCTACATGATAGGTAATACAGCTGTTTTATTATTTTTTGGCATTACTGTTATAGCTTGTTCCCTACTTAAGTGGATTAACTGGCTGTTGTGAGGGTGCTCATGGAATGAGGTAATTGGCAAAGGCCTTTTTCTTTCAAGGCTTTAGTCAGCACACTAATTAGACAGGCATAGATGATATTTAGGATATGTTCGATTACCTGCTAAGTAATTATGAGAATGACTAACTGATCTTGACAAACAAAAGTTATTCCCACTAGTAGATAAGGAAAAGTATTCACAACTAGCAAGCATCTCTAAAAATAAGGCAGTGCCTTTTTTGCATAATAAATATTTCCTTTACCTTTATTTAATTTTAGAGAATGGGTAACCTGTAGATCAGTACCCTGATTGGAGAATGAACATTCTCCAGCAGGGTATTAATTTACAGATAATGCCCACTGAAAAATGAGTCTGCCACTTCATGGCAGTGTATTAAGCTGCCGTGGAGTTTGGACTGTAAGAAAGCTAATGGCCATCATTATTTTGCTCTCGCTAAGCAGCACTTCTGCTGTTTAGCGAGTGTAAAATTAAAACAATACAAAAAAATTGAAAATGGGTTTGTGTGTGTGTGTGTGTGTGTGTGTGTGTGCGTGCGCACATGAAAGTGAGAGTGAGATTGATTGTTTTATACTTGTTAAGCAGTGCTTTTGCTGTTTAGCAAATGTAAAATGAAAAAAAAAACGTATACTTAAAAAAATAGAAAATTGTGTGTGTGTTTATTTTTCTGTCTGCGTGTGTGTGTATGAGTACTTACATGCATGAAACCGAGTGTGTGTGTGTATATGTGTGTGTGTGTGTGTGTGTGTGTGTGTGTGTGTGTGTGTGTGTGTATGTCGTATGTGCAGCCATGAGACAGAGAAAGATATTAGTTTACTATCAAAATGTAGAAAATCAAAACAATTTTCCACCTTTTGATCGACTTCATTATCTGAATTTGGTTATACAGAATTACCAAAATGTCATAAATGGTAACCGTGGAACCAACATTCAAACACTGGAAGTTCCAATGTTGAAATTCTGTTACCAGTAATGTTTTTGCAGGGGAGCAAGTCCCCCTGCACCCCCATGGTGGAGACTCCACCCCCCACATCCCTTGCATATTATATATTTCAACACTGAGATCTCACTACAGTGAAGAAAAGGGTAAATTTCCGGATCCCCACTGCAGTGTGATCTGTTATCAGAACATCAATCCCACATTAGTGAATGAACACAACCATTTGCTAAGGAGGATTCATCAGATTTGGACATTTCTGGATAAGCATTACAGAAATTGGACAACACGCATTTGGCCATCCCAGTTTCACGTAAGAGCAATTCCACATTTTGATTGTAAACCGAGATATTGATGAAGCATTGGATGCAAGTTATTTAAAATTACGAAGTATGCATACCGCTCAACCTCTTAGCTCAAGAAATGCAGATAAAGCTTAAAATAATGTGGGGCAAAGGTTCAAAGGAACCTATTTTAAATATTGCTATAATGCAATTAGAAAATTCGTATAATAACAGGATTTATGTTAAATGCGTTTTTCTGAAGTTCTAATATAATTAATTATTTAGTGACTTCATCTCCAGTGATTTGTGAGAAAACCCCAAATTTTATGAGGAAGATACCAAAAAAAAAAAAAAAAAAAAAGGCAAAAAATATGGAGATTCTAAAAAAATCTGTACAGTTGTTGAGAGGTATGGGTATGAAACTGCTAATGGCTGGCATTATTCGTGCAATCTTGTGTTTTTAAAGGTACATGTGTGTATATGTGTGTGTGTGTGTGTGTGTGTGTGTGTGTGTGTGTGTGTGTGTGTGTGTGTCAGAGAGAAAGAGTATATGTAGACATCAAATACTTAACCAAACATATTTTGGATGTAAAGTGCCCCCCCCATCAACACTTACTATACTACAGCAAGTTTGAAACATTAGGCAGAGGAACTATTTTACATCAAAAACACATATATAATAATTAAAAAAAAAACAAACAAAAAAAAAAACAAAACAATTTAAGAGACAGCCGATTCTCTAAGTGCAATAATGCCTGTGGCTTCAGGCTTCAGAACACTGCTGGGTGGGTGTTATTTCCACAATAACACTCATCCTGTTGGACATTATCCTTGCATTTACCATTTGTTAAAAAGGTTGGTGCTGTAGTCCAATCCTTTTCAGACATATCCCTGGCCATATAGGCAAAAACAACAAGAACTTTAGACAGACAATAAGATCTATATACTATGTTAAAAAGATAAAAGGTAAAGAATGAACAATAAAAAGCAATCTCAACTCCTCTCTATCATCCAGATTAGAACAATGTTACAATAAAGTAATAAACAATAAAGTAACCAAATTCACAACCGACTGACAATATAGATCACATCACTGCCTCTCTCTGAAACAGCTAAACTGACTCAAACTAAATAACTCTCTATTGTACTCACAACTAGATACATTTTTCATACTATTGCACAACCCTGAATAATTCCCATCCTTCACTCTGGCATTCAACCTTGCACTACTAAGAGAAATGCTCCACTGACAAATGTACTTTCCATAACAAAAATGCAGGATACTCCCTGTATTTAACTGCATTTCTAATAGCTGGAATACCATACCATTCCACTTAAGAACAGTTTACAACCTAAAAGACTTTAAATGCCAACTGAGGCAACACCTGATAGATAAATGGCTTTGTGCCTGCACTACCCCTGGTTAAACAGGTTCTAACATAGTTATATGAATTCACTACATAAATCTCTGCAGCAAAATGTAATGTACTGTTATCACAACTATACTCTCCTCTATCATCTCATCTCCTTTATGTTCCTTGTACCTCCTTCCATCCTTCCATTCTTTGGCCTGGATGAATTCTTTATCTTATCTTCCTATGTTTTGGATTTTTAAACAAGTCTTTAAAGTACCAAACATTCTTATGTAAAAACTGACACTCTATGAATACTGATGATATTGCACTGTATATACCTGCCTTTATTTGAAAAAAATAATTTTATACAACCCACATAACTGTTATTTTTAATCAAAACTGTAAATTATGTAATTGATGGCAAGGATGCCTGAATAATGGAATTGTTGCTCATAAATGAAATTGACTTTAAATGAAGAAAGATGTCCATGATGTTTGTATAATGGAGCTTTTCTCCCCAAGGCTCCATCAAAAGAAGGCACTAACAATAAATAAATAAGTGAATAGAAAGATACATAGATAGATAGATAGATAGATAGATAGATAGATAGATAGACAGATAGATAAAATAACAATGAAGCACAGTAAACTATCCCAGGAACTTTAACATATGGTTGGGAGGGTGGCCTAATGGTTAAGGTGTTTGCCTTACAAACACAAGGTGCAGGGTTTGAGTCTCACAAGGGATAATTGGCTAGGCTTAAAATGGCTCGCAAGGGCAGTTAGCCTAGTACGAACCTATAAAGAATACAATCTATAAAGAATATGCTGATTCACAAATAACTAAGCAAAAATGAAACAGAAATGAATGCTGAATAGATATTACATAGTATAATATTGACAAATACTGTGAAAAATGTGTGAAATACAGAAACAATTGATTATGCATAATAACTTACTATGGCACTGAAGATAATCCCACAGTGTACTGGGATGCTAATACAGTTTTAAGGAAGAAGTGAAAAGGGCACCTGATGAATCTGATGGACATTTTTAAGAGAGCTAGGAAGCTTACTGCTAAAGCCAAAAATATATTCTGGTTATGACATTTGTCATATGACATATGGGTACAAGGGTAGAGGTAACTCACTGAAAAAATAGTGGGATTTCTTGCCCCTGACCTGCTGCAGAAATATAGAAACAACACAGCTGTCACAGTTTATAAGTAGAAATTGTGATTTTATGCTATTTACAAGGCCTTTAGGACATTCCCTGAGCTGTCAGAAAGCTCGACAGCTAATAAAATTATGGAAATTATGGCTGTATCCTACATGAACTCAGGCATGAGCTGTCATCTCCATTCGGCACCCTATTCAACCAAAGCCTGAGTGCTGACTTTGTCCCAGCCGTGTGGAAAACAGCCACTATGAGCCTTCTACACAAAGGTGGACCATTCACTGACCCATGCAATTATAGGCCCATCAGCCTACCTAGCCTGATCTGCAAGACCATGGAATGGATTATCATGGACCTTATAAACCAGGATATTGGCAACCTGCAAACACCTGACCCCAAACAGTTTGGTTTTGTCAAAGGGAGATCATGCCTGTTAACCTTGGTCAACTTCTTTGAAACAGTCACCAAGCCATGGACAAGGGGAAGATGGTGCACATCACCTACCTTGACCTAGCCAAAGCCTTTGACACTATTCCCCACTCAGGCATAATAGCTAAACTCTCCCGGCTAGATATCAACCCATATGTTACCAGATGGGTAGCTAACTGGCTCACTGATAGAACCCACTCAGTCAAAATAGGGGAAGCCAATTCCAGTAGTAGACCAGTAATGAGTGGTGTACCCCAAGGATTGGTCTTTGGGCCTCTACTGTTTGGGATTGTGATGGCCGTGCCCTGGCCCAGCAATCAAGGAGCCTTAATCCTCACCACTAACACCAGAGAGGGCATCTCATATAAGAGGAAAGGATAACAAATACACATAGTAAAGTACAATTTCCCTTAAGTGCACACAGAGATCACAGTCAGTCTGGGGCTGGTTGCTCCCTTGCTCCCTAGGTCCCCAATAAGACTCCCCACTGGCAGAGCTACAGGGTCCAGATCTCAGCCTAGCTGGCAAGCTAACCTCCAGTACCCTCTCTGTCACACCAGTGCTTCATGTCCCTGCCCAGGTAGCTGACACACACACCTTGAGATAAGTATTTACACAACTTCACAGACACTCCTGGGAAAGGCTGACAGAGATTCTCCAGCTGTGCCCCTTTACCCATACTATACGGTAGTAATTACTGCCACCACCAGCTAATACTTATCAGCTACCTAAAGACTCTTAAAAGGGCATCCAATTATTACTGTGCAATATTATTATCCAATTGGTATGTGTGACTAAACAGTCTAAGGCTTATTAGAGTGGCTTTGTACAATAAACTCTATAAATATGCAATGTACTCTAGAGCTTACCTTATCTCTACATAAACCAGCCACAGCTGAGAAGGGTTTAAAAATATTTAATAATAAATACGAAAAACACAAGACAATATTACTACAATACAATGCCACTCAAGAGTTCAGAGATCACACAGAAACTTAAAATAATCAGTAGTATAGTTCTGACATAACAGACAAACACTTAGTGTAACCTTTATAGTCCTAGCTATTTCTACAAGAAAACATACTTCTACAATAACTTACGTAAGAGCATAGGCAGTGCTGAGCTGGATAGTCAAGATCAAAATGCTTACAGTCTCTCTCTGAGCAATAGTTTTTAAAATCACTAACACATTTCTGCTGGGCCCTCCAAGATTACATTATTTTGACACTTAGGTTTTCCCAGTATACACATTACATCATTTTGACACTTAGTCTGGTGTTCCCAGGCCACACCGAAACTGCATTTACATTCTTTTACACTTAGAGTAATAAAGGACATTCCACATGTAAATTCTGGTCAATAACTTTAGCCTTAAAACAATAGGCAGGATGCTTACTCCAGACTCATCGAATCCAAATTATAACTTCAAAGAACATACAAAACATAATTTTAATTTCAAAGAACATTTGAAATGCTTGATTTAGTTTTCCTTACAGCAGATGGCAATGTTGCTACAATCTTGAAGTTCACATTTTACAGTGTTTTCTTTCATTTAAGAAACAAGCCTGTATTTTATATTTATATTTACAAATGTCAGAATTATGTATCACATTCTATTTGACTAGGCTGGCAGCTTTCACCCTTCTCTACCAGTCTTCACAGGGCTATACTATTTTGAGGTGCAAGCTAAAAGCAGTGGTCTGTGGCGGACCAAGTTTGCAGATGACTGCAAGCTGGGTGCTGTCTTAAATTCCCCTTGTGATGTGACCATCCTCCAAGAGGGCCTTACACAAACAAATGACTGGTGCCAGAAGCATGACCTCAAACTGAATGCCAAGAAATGCATCATTATCCCCTTTGGGGAAAATAGCATTCCCACTAATTATCACATTAATAAGAATGTACTAAGCACGCAATCAGTTATGAGGGACTTGGGCACCCAGGTTGACAGCAACCTGACTTTTGACCACCATGTTGCCTCTGTTGTACGGAAGGCTTTCTATATGGCCCACCTCATAAGTAAGGGTATTTCATCCAGGAACAAGGAGGTCATAACATCCCTGTACTCCTCCCTTATTAGACCCATTATTGAATACAATGCCCCCTTCGGCATGTACCTTGCCAAGTACATGCAGCAGGTGGAGAGACCACAGAGGTTCCTGACCAGGAAAATCCAGGGTCTCAAACACCTGTCCTGTACTGATAGGCTAAAAGCCCTGTCTCTCTACTCAGTCTTGTACAGACTACTGAGATGTGACCTGTGTCTGGCATGCAAGGCCATCTCAGACCCATTTGTTGCTGGATATCTGTTAGTCAAACTCCACTTGCACAACCCACGCACAAAGCCTCAACCTGATTAATAGAACTTGTTGGCGGGATAGATTTCTGTCCCAAAGACTCTCCCATCTATGGAATAGACTCCCTCTTCATGTCAAGCATAGCACCTCTCTAGCCCTCTTTAAGAGGAACCTGGATGACTGGATGGGAAACAGAAAATACATCCCTGGGATCCCACCCATGTCTCTGATGGACAGGGGAAATAGGTGCTGACTTTGTGGGAACATGGTCAAAATTCTTGGCTAAGTTTATATGGTCCTCTAGGCCAATAGCTTAGTATCATCCTATGAGCCTATGAACCACTCTCTGAGAGTGCCACTTTTGCTCTTAGCTTGGTACTCTCTCAGGAATACTGTTAAAATATACAGAAAAAGAGCATTTTTTCTACTAAATATGTACCTTTATATTTACATCTGTGCAGCTTCATTCTCAGTTCAGAAACTAGCACTATGACTGTGTGATGTGGCACACTGACAAAGAGGAAGTCATCAATGCTTTATATGCAGGCTTTAGTAAAGTCATTGACCATCCTGTACAAGAGCTTACTAGGCAAACTGAAAGGGTCTGGGTTAAAGGAATAAAAATAATTATATGGGTGGGGATCTGGCAGGAAGGAAAGACTTAATGGCTGGTGGCTAGTGGTATGCTATCTGGGGAAAGTGCTGTTGGTAATGGAGAGCTACAGTGATAAGCTCTGATCCCTGTGCTTTTTAGTCTGCTCATATCTGGCATAACTGTAAAGAAAACAGAATTAATCAGAAATCTGTCTAGTGCTCAACTCGCAGGTTATTGTATAAATGTGTCTAGTATTTGACTCTCAAGTTATCACGCCCATAACTCATTAAAATGATGCATGGTGTCTTCCATTTCCCCACTGTTATGCAACATGGAGATCATTTATGTAAGCTCCCACAATGCTCATAACAGAGTTTTAGTTTGAGAAAGAGAACTTAAATTCAAAAACTCATAGATTTGATGAGTTTTGCATGCAATGACCACAGACCTGATAAGACAATAGCAGGCCAGATTAATCACTTTATAAACAATGTCATAGTATAAAAGCAACATTAAGACCTGGGGAGATAATTTAATGAGGGACTTACAGATGCCAGGCTTGAACTGAAGGGTGGCAGTTGAGGTTCAGGTCTAATTAATGCAAGGCATTGTAACAACCCAAGGAAAGTATATAGGTTTGTGTGCGTGCATACGTGCGTGCGTGTGTGTTTTTTGTGTGTGTGTGTGTGTGTGTGTGTGCGTGTGCGTGTGTGCGTGTGTGCGTGTGTGCATGTGTGTGTGTGTGTGTGTGTGTGTGTGGGTGGCGGGGGGGGGGTCCTCATAGACACTCAGTTGTCCAGAAATTTGCAGAATGTTCAGATTTTTGCCTCATAGTTTTCATCTGTTCCTCATAAAATTTACTGTGTTCTGGCAAATCACTGAGGATTGAAGTCATTAAATAAGGACAGATATTTGATGTCCAGACATCATACTACTCATAAAATGCATGTTAAATACAAAATATGTTATTCTAGAAACATTCCAAGTTTATAACAGCAATATTTAAAATTTGCCCCCTACCCCCATTATTTTTGGCTTTGTCCAAAATTCTTGCATTAAGAAGTTGAGAGGTATGATCATATTTATTACACTTAAGTGCAGGAGATATTTGCATGGGTTAAACACAAGTGTAGCTTAGGCACAGCTCAGAGATAGCAGCTGTGCATAAACACAGCCATTACAGCTAGTTTGAGAAAAAGTTATGCAAATGAGCGAATAATGTGGTCTAATGAGGAATGTGTGAAAAATCTGACTACCCTATGCAAATATGGTCCTCAGGCACCTTTATGAGACTCATAGTAGCTTTTTGATGGGCAAGTGTGAGCTGTGCAAATGGGTTATAAAAACTGAATCTGTACTTTTCCTATCCACTATGCATTTTACAAAGATGCTTGATTTTGTTGCCAGTTTAGTTGTATTCTACTGCAGTTTGCTTGTTTGGGTAGTGCCAAATCCCGATGTGCAGATTGGAGTTCAGTGGCCTAGGAGAAAAAGATACAGGCAAAGGATTACTCACCTCATCTTTGCTAAGCAGGAATTATTGGACAGGTGTAGAGTGGACAGGGCTATAATACAGGCTTTGGTGAATTTGTGTGGTCTACAAACAGGAATTGGGGGAATGCATAGCCTTCCTATACCTGTGGATACCACAGGATGTGAAGCCCTCACTATGCTTGCCATGAAGTCCTTTCACAGACATAGTGAGAACACGCTGGGTATCTCACAGCGTCTATATCACGTTATCGAAAGTTTGCTTAATCGAATCAATAAAGGTCGAACTTTATTGATCGCTTAAGTAAAACATCAAATAACGTAAAAAAAAAAACAAATTAAAACAAACAAATTAACTGGCATAGGCAGGGGGGGCAAGCACCACGGCACCCCTCACAGCCCCCCTTCTTAAATATACCAACTCCGAGACCTCACTACATTGAGGTAAACAGAAATCTCCCCTTACGGAGATTTCTGTTTACTTGCACGATGTTCTTCACTTTTGATATTGTCGTGCCGAAAATATCAGACTCGATATTGTCAGCTTACGACAACGTGAAGTAGACCCATCTCACAGGCTTCTGGCTTTGGATAATGCAGCAGTCCTTCAACACTATCATAAAACTGCTATAACAAGAGAATGACAGGAAACAAACCAAATACGAATCCAACGTAAAAAATGGGAGGAACAGCAGTCAGCAAAAAACCACAAAAGATATGCAGCAAAATGAACGACCAAGTTGAAAAAATCCACACATCATCATAAAACTGACTCAGTACTACTAGTGGCGTCTACGGCATGTTTCCCTGAGGTGCTTGGTGTTATGGAGTGCATCCATGTTGCTATAAGGGCTGAACCACAGATGGAGTGCTCCCAGAACAGGAAAGGCTGGCTGCTATTCTGTCACCTGTCAGATAGCATGTGATGCATCATAGGCTCATATGTGGTTACTAGGCTAATGGCCCAAGGGGCCCTTACAAGTCTAGGCAAGTTCTACCCTTGTTTCCAAGATCAGCATCTATTGCCCCTGTCCAAGAGGGACGCAGGTGGAACCCCTGGGATGAATTTACAGTCACCCATCCAATCGTCCAGATTGCGCTTGAAGAGGGAAAAAGAGGTGCTCTGCTTGTCATGAATTGGGAGTCTGTTCCACAGGTGTGGTAACCTCTGGGAGGCAAACTGTCCCTCTAGCTAGTTCTATTAATGTCATATTCCAGGTTAAGGTCTTTAGAGTGTGTAACCTGTGAATCATTAGACTTATGGATATACAGCATTTCCAGTAAAGCAGAGTCAGATATTGCCTTATATGTAAGGCACAGATTGCCTCTGAGTAGTCTGTATGAAACAGAATAAAGTGACAGCGATTTCAGCTGATCCACACAGGACAGATGCTGAATACCTTGAATTCTCCTTGTGAGGAACATTTGTGGTCTTTCTAATTGCTGCAGGTGCCTGGAAAGGTACATACAAAAAGGGGCATTGTACTCAATAATTGGCCTGATGAGGGAAGAGTACAGGGAGGTTATAACTTCTTTTTTTTTCTGGAGAAAATGCCTTTATGTATGAGATGAGCAATACAGAATGCCCTTCAACCACTGTGGAGACATGGTGATCAAAGGTAAGGTTGCTGTCAACCTGTGTGCCCAAGTTTCTCATCACTGAGTGTGTGCTTAGGGTGTTTCTATTGATGTGGTAGTTAGCAGGAAGATTGCTCTTACTGAAAGGGGTGAGAATACATTTTTTGCATTGAGTTTAAGGCTGGGATTTTGGCACCAATCATTTGTTTGCATAAGACCCTCTTGTAGGATGTTGACATTGTTTGAGGATTCTATGACCGCTCCCAGTTTACAGTCATCAGCAAACTTTGTCAGTCACAAACATTTACTTTTTGCTTGTACTTCAGAGAAATAGATTCCAAACAGTAGAGGTCCCAGGATTGACCCCTGTGGAAACCAGTCGTTATGGGTCTGCTGTTGGAGCTGGATTCCCCTGTTCTGACTATATGGGTTCTGTCAGTGAGCTAGTTAGCAACTCACCTAATGATATAAGGGTTGATACCTAACTGTGTGAGTTTGTCAATAATGCCTGAGTGGAGAATAGTGTCAAAAGTCTTGGTCAAGTCTAGGTAGGCTGTTTGCACAGTTTTCCCCTTGACAAGGGCTCTGGTGACTGTCTCAAAGAAGTCCACCAGGTTTAACAGGCATGATCTCCCTTTGACAAATACAAACTGAGTAGGGTCAAGTGTTTGGAGATTACCTATATATTTGTTGATAAGGTCCATGATGATTCAGTTCATGGCCTTGCAGATAAGGCTAGTCAGGCTAGTAGGTCGATAGTTTCCAGGGTTAGTGGAAACACCACCCTTGTGCAATGGGATAATGGTGGCCATTTTCCATTTGACTGGGACAAAGCTGGTGCTTAGGCTATGATTGAAAAGAGTACCCAATTGTGTTGTTAATTCTTGTTGGAGCCCATGTAGGATGCAGTCTGGGATGCTATTGGGTCCCATAGATGCTGTGTTTTGGCCTTAGAGAGGACATTTACAATCTGCTCTCTAGAGATACAAGGTGGGGGACAGGTGGAAGGAATGTCATGGGGTATGTGTGGTGGGGACAGGGGAGTGAAGTTTTCACAGAACCTGTCAGCTAACAGGTTTGCTATGTCCATAGGCTCAGTGTATGTAGTATCATTAACTTCAAGATGTCTTATTTGCTTGTTTAAGCTGAGGAGGGAGTGTTTCCAGTTTAGGGCATGCTCCCTCTTACTTTTGATCAACAATTTCTTCCTCTTATTGTAAAGCCTGTTAATGGCAGTTGTCCACCAGCCAGGGTTGCTCTTCCTTGAAGAGCTTGTTTTGGTCCTATCAGGTGCGGCTGCATCAATGCAGTTATACAGGTGTTTGTGAAATGCATTGGTGTAAGACTCAGCACAGTTTCCAGTTTCATCTGAGGAGGAGGTGCAGTGAGGCTATTTATACCATCCCTTAGAAGGATATAATCTGCATAATCTGCTTTGGAGACATTTTTTAGTTTAGCTGCTGCTGGGGGCGGGGGGGGGGGGTTGGTGTGATAGTTACTTTGAATGACACTGATATGTGGTCAGATCTGACAAGGGAAGACCTCAAAGTGGGAGTGTTACAGTGGTCCCCCATATTGGTAAGCACCAGATCCAAGATGTTGGTGTCTCTAGTTGGGGTGTCCACTAGCTGTTCCAGGTTGTTGGAGTTAATGAACTTGAGGTACCTTTGGCAAATGAGCAATTTACCCAGTCAATGGATGGGTAATTAAAATCACCTAGAAACATTGTGGTTGGATGTATCTTCATGGATTTCAGTAGATCCAAGTAGACAGAGTGGGTGTCTTGATTCATGGAGGGGGTCCTATAGCTGGAAATGACTTGAAAAGGTGTCCTACCAACAATTAGTTGCACCTGAAGTGTCTCCAGGGAATCATACTGTTTAACCAATCTGGAGGTGTGTGTGTGTGTGTGTGTGTGTGTGTGTGTGTGTGTATATATATATATATATATATATATATATATATATATATATATATATATGTATGTATATTTAATGAATATTGATACACCACCTCCTTTAGTTTTCACTCCATCTGTTCATGGTCTAAATGTGGGGTAGGAGGTGTAACCCAGTATGGTTGCAGTGCTCTCCACTGCCTTGAACCAGATCTCTGTCACTGCAGAGATGTCAGCATCTTCCAAGGTGAGGGCTGCTTCCAGTGAGTGCAGTTTCATGCTAAGGCTCCTAGCATTTAGCAGCATAACCTTGAGGTTGTTTTTTGATGAAATTTTTATGTCGGGAATTTTGTCCTTGTGACATTGCCTAAAAAGGCATTATAGGGGTGGCAAGAGCCTTTGCCAGTAGCTGAAATCCAAGGGGTGACAGATGAAGACCACCTCTGGCAAAGCATCAAGGTCTATAGAATATGTCATCCCAGGCTGACAGAAACTGGATCCCCTTAGAATGACAGCAGAAACTAAGCCAACTATTGAAGTCAATGGTTTTCTGTTTATATTGTGGTATCATCCCAGGTGAGGGTAACATGCTGCTCAAGGCTAGGGACATACCTCCCTGTGACACATAATCAGAGAGCTTAATCTTTTCTCTCCTCATGTGGTCCAGGGAGGTACTTCAGGTTGTTCACACCAACAGGTACTATGACCGAAACATAATGGTACTTGTTGTTGAGACACTTGAGTGCCTGTGTGATCTGACAAATCCTGGCACCAGAAAGACAGCTGACCATGACTTTCTTCCTGTTCAGCCTGGTGAGGGGGACATCTGTGTGTCTCTTTACAGGATCTCCTATGCCTAAGATATTTAGAGTGGATGTGTCTTGCCTTATGGGCTTTGATGGCGACACTTGTGCTTGTGGCATTATGCATATTGTGTATTTTGGGTGCTATGGTTGGTTTAGTATGTATGTGTTTTGGAGGTCTCTGGTGTTTAGGTAGATTTTTTTGTGAGTACCTCTGCATATGTTAGTCTATGTGTATGCTTTGTGTCATGAGTAAGAGTTGTTGTAGGTGGGCTGACAACCCTCTCTGTATTACTCTCTATTGCATGAGAGAGCTGTGATTCCAGATTCGAGTCTATATCATTTTGCTGAATGGGTATTCAGCGAATAACACCTAATTTTTAACTAGGGAAAAGCAGCAGTTGGCCATCACCTAGAATTTGCCTTTTTACCCACTGTAGTGTGATCTCAGAGTTTTTTATGTTTAGTTAGGGGCGTGTGTAGGCACAGCCCCCCACTTTAGGGGGTTGTGAGGAGTATCCCTCCACCTTGGCAGGTTTTAATTTTTTTTTTTGTGGTCACTCAGTTGGCCAACTGCTTGTCAAACCTAATTAAAAGCCGCTGTTCACTGAAATGCGGATTCTTTAATTAGGTGTTCGATTAATGGGTATTTGCTGAATACCCATTCGACACAATGTTATAGACCCTCCAGATTCATAATTTAGGTGCGTCTCTCACAAGTGGTACAGCCTCAGGAATGATTTAGAAGTAGAGTTGTCAGTGTACATGAGGCATTTGCTGCACTGCCTTAGTAGACCCATGTCAACCAGGTTGGTGTGAGAAAAGGAGGGAAACTGACAGTTCATGATCCTAGGAATAATCTTGGTCTAGCTATAACAGCTGAAGAGGGAATACAGGAGGGGCAGTTATTAGTAGGTTTAGGCATGAAAAGCCCTGGCTTAGATAATATTTACGTGGCTAGAGAGCAGGCGACTGTAACCAGCAATCCCTCTGTGCAGTAGTGAGCAATGCTGTGCGATGCGCAACTAGGTTCAAACAAGCACAAACCTGTTCAAACAGAGGCTTATTAAAGCAGAAAAACAGGAAACAGCCAATGTTCAAATTATCCAATCAAAATGCCCAAAACAGAGTCCTGCAACAGTAACTCTAGTTAGAGCAGTCTAGTCTGTACTTTCCTCCCATGAGGGCATGGGGGGGGGGCTCTCAGATAAAAGTTTAATTGTTTTACAAGCTCCAAAGGTCACAAACAGTACTAGATTCAGCAAAAACCTGAACCTAGTCTATGCTAGTGTTTTTCAAGTGCAGCAAATAAGTAAAATGAACAAAACAAGCAGATGAAGAGTGATTACTCTGCACCTTATATCTTTGAAGCAAAGACCTTAACAATTATCCCAACCCCACCCAGAGTACTGGCATTCTGCCTAAACCAGAATGTGCATTGTTGAGCATCTAGTGTAAATGAGCTATTAAAGGCATGAGACGTGCCTTATTAGGACATGCTTGCAGTCTTTGATTTACTTGAAGATTAAAAGTTGTTAAGAATCTAGAATATAGGCCAAGATTCAGAAACAAGCCTAGATGCGAGTGGTAAGACTGCAGCAAAAATGGCCTTTTATCTCTGTCACAAAAACTGTGATTCAGAGGTGTATTTGCTGCAATGAAGAGAGGCCTCATTACTGGCTAATTTGCATGTCTCTGAATTGCTTGATGATTACTACAATTGCTAATAAGCCCTTTGCTGTGGTAATTACTGCTAGTGGCTCATGTATCATGTTGACACAGCCACTCCCCTCATTCATTCCCCCCACACAATGCACAAACACACGCATGCAAACACACATGCACACACACCCCTCCATACCTCTTATCTGTCCCTGAGTTTACAGAATGTCCTTGATGCTACCTTCTAGCTTCTCAGTGTCCTTCATAAACTACAAATGATTACAGTCAATCAATAATGTCAGACATTAGAGTTTCATTTCTCTTCATCATCTGCCCCCTTTTTTCCCATTTTTCTACATGGGGTTGGGATATCGTGTTAACTGTTGCCAACTCTCTCGATTCAGTGCCACACTCCTGCCTTCTTCAACACTCATGCCTGACTGTCGCAGATCTTCTTTCACACAATCCATCCACCTCTTTGCCTGATGTCCTCGCTTCCTCTTACTTTCTTCCTGTCTGTCCCAAATCTTCCTCACCAGATTGTCTTCTGCTTTTCTACACATGTGCCCAAACCATCGTAATCTGTTCTTTTTGATATTTTCTGCAATTGGAGCTACTTTGGCTTCTGCTCTTATGTCCTCATCTCTTCGCCTGTCCCGCAGTGTGCATCCTACCACCTTTCTCAGGCACTTCATTTCCATCACCTCTAGCTTCTTCAACTGTTCTGCCTTTACTGCCCAGGTTTCTGTACTATACAGTAGTACTGGTCGCACCACTGTCTTGTACATCTTACTTTTCAGCTTCTTTGTCATTCTTCTGCCATAGACTACACCTGATACTCTATGCCAGTTGGCTGCAGCCTCTCTGATTCTAACTTTGACCTCTTCATTCAGACTACCCTTTTCCTCAACTACCCCTCCCAGATACTTGAAGCTGTTTACCTGTTCCACTATCTTCCCTTCTATCTCTATTCTCAGCTTCTTCTGATTTCCCAAATTTGCTGCCATTACTACTGTCTTATCTGTGCATAGTTTTATCCCATGCGCCTTCAGATTTGCATTCCATTCTCCTATCTTTTGCTGAAGTTCTAGCTCAAAATCTGCCTGCACTGCCACATCATCTGCATACAGCAGATTTGTTGATTCATCCTCTCCAACCTGTTTGCTAATATACTCCATCACCAGTATGAACAGCAGTGGGCTCAGAGCTGAACCCTGATGTACACCCACTCCCGCTGGGAACCCCTCTGTGAGGCCGAACACTGTTCGTACTTGAGTCACTGCATCCTTGTACATAGCCTGCACTAATTCTACCAATGTTTCTGGGATTTCAAACCACCGCAGCACTGCCCAGATCACCTTTCTTGGGATCTTGCCATATGCTTTCTCCAAGTCTAGGAATGCCCAGTTGGACTCTCTCCTCATCTCTAGCTTCTTCTCAAGTATCTGTCTCAATGCAAACACTGGGTAAATTGTGCTGCATCCTGATCTGAATCCAAACTGCTCATTTCCCATCTTACATTCTACTGCTCTGTGTATCCGTTTATCAATCACTCTCTCCAGAACTTTCATGCAATGTGATAGGAGTTTGATGTGTCTGTACTGCCCACAGTTGTAGATGCCCCTTTGTTCTTGTACACTGGCATGAGTATGCTTATTTTCCAGTCATCTGGGATACGCCTTTCTCTCCAGACTGCTATTAGTACCCTCAGGAGCCATTTCTTCCCTATCTCACACAGCATCTTTATTATATCTGCTGTGACCTCATCTGAGCCTGCTGCTTTCCCTGACTTCATCTTCCTTAGTGCTGTTCTTACTTCTTCTAGGGTGGGCTCCTCTTCTTCTTTCATCGTAGGCTGTTTCTGTGGCATTACAGCTTCTGTGGAGTTTTCTTCACTCAGAAGCTGCTAGAAATACTCCTTCCATCTGCCTTTGATGCCCTCTGGACTGGTGAACAGGTTGTTGCTGGCATCCCTTATGAATGGTGTCTGACTATCTTCTTTATCTTTCTGTCTTTGCCTTGCAACCTGATATAGTTTCTTTGTGCCCCTTACTGAGTCACTTTCTAGAAGCTGGTACAGTGCATCCGATGCCCAATTCTTTGCTATTGCAACTTCTTTCTTAGCTTCTTTGTTAGCCAAACAGTAGTCCTTCCTAGCCTGGTCAGTCTTTTCTGTCTCGCACTTCTTCCTGCACTCCTTCTTTCTTTTGATGACTTCCTGGACTTCTGCATTCCACCACCAGCTTTCCTTATGTACCTTATTTCCATACCTGGCTCGGCCACATATCTTTTCTGTAGTCCTAACACATGCTGTTTTAGGCACTGCCATTCTTCTTAAACTCCACCTATTTCCTCCTCTTCTTGGGGTGCTAGTGCCCTGAGTAATTCCTTTAACTGATGTACTTTCTCTCCAGTCAACTTCCAGGTCTTCAGCCTGGTCTCTGTTGCCTTAGAGCCTTAGAGAGTTTCATTTCTCTTATTGTTCAGAAAATGCATCAAGATGAAAGACCTGTTTCTCTATAAACTTTTTAAAGTGGATTGGCATAATATATTTGGAAAGACTTCCTGTTGTTATCTGATGTTTGTCCTGGCTTTGTCAGAAAGTCTTGAGCATGGTACTCATAAGATGAGGACAATTGCAGTCAGTCAATAATGCCAGAAATTAAGAGTTTCATACTTCACAGTATTTGTAATATGCATCATACTCCAAAATCTGTTTTTTTGCATATTTTTCAAGAGTGTCACTTATGTCTAGTGTTCTCTTCACATCTTTTGTGCTGCAAAACCTGTTGTTTAATTAACTTTGTGATTGATTAAAAGTAATATTTAAAAAAAAAAGTGTCCCTGGAGTCACTGCTCGTAAGTGTAGGGGGACATAGTCGCATACACACACACATACATACACACACACATGCATACACCTACCTTACTTACCCCCTAACAAACTCTATTAACTGTGATCACCCATGTGGAAACACACACACACACACACACACACACACACACACACACACACACACACACACACTGGGCATCTCTCATACCTTTGCATACATCCATACACACAGTCGCACATATACTCACATGTACACACAGACATTCCAACACTATCTCTCTTACCTCTAAAAGTGATCTTACCCATTGAAAGAACATGGGTTTTTGGCTGAATTAATTAATGTGGATAGTGTTAGTGATTTATGCAGCTGAGTAGTTCTATGAATTACTCTACTGTGTGAAGAAGTTACAGCAGGTATTTCAGGGGGAGAGGTCATGGCTAATTATCATATGTCTGCCCCTTTGGAATGCCTCATTTACAATTGTGGTAGGCCAGACAGACAGCCCAGCATGGTGCTGCAGCACTTTGAGGTTGGGCCATATGTGAATCGGAAACAACTACTGCCAACTGTCAAAGGGCTTACCACTGGGGGTAATGTTTCTGAATCCTAGGGATGCTGTTACATTAGATTTAAAAGCTTTACCTTAAAAGCAGGTAACATCTATTTTAAGAATGGACATGGTCCTATACCAATATTAAAACATTTAGCAGCTTTATAAATAAAGGATCAACAGGCAGCAGTGGGAACTGCAATGAGACATACCAATGACAGCATAAATGCTTGATATTCTCATGTTCTGAGAAAAACAAAAGAGCAAACTTTTGGCATTTTAAACCACTTAGATGCCTATATGGAGATGAATACATATCTAAGGAAGCTGTAAATGCTAAACATACCTTTATATACTTGAAGTAAGCAATGAGCTGGACCCTGAATGGTTGAGTTGTCAACTCAAAACAGTCTAGCATGTTTTCTTTTTTTGTGTATGAACACATTTGAATAACAACTTTAAAAAGGGGCTTGGATGTTTCTCTCTCTGAGGGAGACTACACTGGCTTTCTGAGAGTAACAATCAAGTGTAAAAATAAGGACAAGGGAATACTGGATGCACGTTGGATTAGTTTGTTAGTAGTTAATGTTTGGTGGGTGGTGATTCTTTTCTTTCTTTTTAAAAGGTGTTTCCTATCAGTATTATACCTGCTGTGAAGGAGAAAGAACCTGCTGGATCATTGCCTTCTGGATTCAAAGAGATCATGTACAAAAATTTTGGAGGACAGAGAGAAAAACTTATGAAATGTGCTTGCAAAAGAGACAGCTCCAGTGGATAAAATGCTGACTATGGCCCAGGTAACCCTGGTTTTATTAATGACTTGGGCACCTGACTGAGCTGGTAGGGTAGATGGGCATGCCTATCCTGGGGAAGGGGGTGTGATGGTGAGGGCCCTGGTAGAAGCCACTTATTTAAGATATCACAGTCTGGGTGAAAGGGGTGATTGAGGAAGCATTGCTACTCTAAGGCTCAGGGCAGGCACCTCCTCACAGGTCATGCTGCATTGTCTAGGGCTCAGACCAGGAACATCCTCACGGGTCATACTCCATTGTCTAAAGCTCAGGAGAGGCACATCCTCATGGGTCATGCTCCATTGCCTGCCCATCTTAAATTATGCTATTGTCAGCATGCTGAGGGGTAGGACTTAAGAAAATTCTTGGCGAGCCATGCTGCCAGCTTCAGCTCTATTCCATGCTTCCTTCCCAAACTGTCACCACAGATCTCACAGTGTTTGGGGATAAAACAAGTGCCAACAGAATTTCTCATTTCACCTCCCTCATCAGGCAGAAGTAAGAGAATGACAGGAGAGAGGTGAGCTGTCAAGATGAAAGGCCTAGGGAACTAAAAAGCGTGTTTGAAAAGGATAGTAGCAATGAAAGAAAAGATTCAGAAAGATGAAGAATTTTTGTTTAACAAATGAATGGACTTTTCTAAAGGATCTTTTGCAGTGACAGTCCTGAAAATTAACATAAGAGTGGTTAAAAGAACCAAGTACATTTTTGCTGGGTACCTAGACTTGTATTATACCTGCTTACCAATGACAGCATAAATGCTTGATATTCTCATGTTCTGAGAAAAACTAAATGTTTTAATATTGGTATAGGACCATGTCCATTCTTAAAATAGATGTTACCTGCTTTTAAGGTAAAGCTTTTAAATCTAATGTAACAGCATCCCTAGGATTCAGAAACATTACCCCCAGTGGTAAGCCCTTTGACAGGTCGCAGTAGTTGTTTCCGATTCACACATGGCCCAACCTCAAAGTGCTGCAGCACCATGCTGGGCTGTCTGTCTGGCCTACCACAATTGTAAATGAGGCATTCCAAAGGGGCAGACATATGATAATTAGCCATGGCCTCTCCCCCTGAAATACCTGCTGTAAGTTCTTCACACAGTAGAGTAATTCATAGAACTACTCAGCTAATTGTATCCTTCCTTAGATACGTATTTTGATGCAATGTTTGCTCTGAGAGTGTTGATGGAAAAGTACAGAGAATGTCAGAAGGAGTTGCATTGTGTTTTTGTAGACTTAGAGAAAGCATATGACAGGGTGCCTAGCGAGGAATTGTGCTATTGTATGAGGAAGTCAGTAGTGTCAGAGAAGTATGTAAGAGTGGTACAGGATATGTATGAGGGTAGTGTGACAGCAGTGAGGTCTGTGGTGGGAGTGATGGATGCATTTAAGGTGGAGGTGGGGTTACATCAAGGATCAGCTCTGAGCCCTTTCTTATTTGCAATGGTGATGGACAGGTTGACAGACGAGATCAGACAGGAGGCCCCGTGGCCTTTGATGTTTGCAGATGACATTGTGATCTGTAGTGTGAGTAGGGAACAGGTGGAGGAGACCCTGAAGAGATGGAGATATGCTCTAGAGAGAAGAGGAATGAAGGTCAGCAGGACTAAGACAGAATATATGTGTGTGAATGAGAGGGAGGATAGAGGAATGGTGAGGATGCAAGGAGTAGAGGTGGCGAAGGTGGATGAGTTTAAATACTTGGGGTCAATAGTTCAGAGTAACGGTGAGTGTGGAAGAGAGGTGAAGAAGAGAGTACAGGCAGGATGGAGTGGGTGGAGAAGAGTGTCAGGAGTGATTTGCGACAGATGAGTACCTGTAAGAGTGAAAGGGAAGGTCTACAAGAGGGTAATGAGACCAGCTATGTTATATGGGTTGGAGACAGTGGCACTGACAAAAAGGCAGGAGTTTGAGCTGGATGTGGCAGAATTAAAGATGTTAAGATTTGCACTGGGTGTGACGAGGGTGGACAGGATTAGGAATAAGTATATTGGAGGGTCCGCCCAGGTTGGAAGGTTTGGAGACAAAACCAGAGAGGCACAATTACGTTAGTTTGGATGTGCTGAGGAGGGATGCTGAGTATATTGGGAAAAAGATGCTAAGGATGAAGCTACCAGGTAACAGGAAAAGAGGAAAGCCTAAGATAAGGTTTATGGATGTGGTGAGAGAGGACATGCAGGTGGTTGGTGTGACAGCAAGATGCAGAGGACAGGAAGAAATGGAAACAGGTGATCTGCTGTGGCGACCCCTAATGGGAACAGCCGAAAGAAGATGATGATGACCTAGATTTGTAAATATTTATTTTCATTTAATGTGCATACAGGGGTTATACTGGAATTTAATAGAATATATGGATCACTCTTGCTTTTGTATACATTTATGACTTTTTCCTGAGTTGTGATTGAAAGGGTCTTGGATCAGGCCACTTATTAAATAACAATAAATAAACAGATAAAGACTGCATAATTTTCACAAACAAAACTTTCGGACTGATAACTACTGACTAGTAAAAGATAAAGGCAGGGTAAAAATCAGTTGCAAAGTACAACCAAGGCATTCCTTAAACAAGCCAGATTACCTCAGTTTTCAGCTGAACACTGACTTGTGTGGACCAATTCCGGGGTCAGCCCAGGGGTTACGTGAAATATACAGACAGTGCATAGACACAAACAACTGTCTAGATAGGTGTTAAAAAATAAACACAGCTTTATAAAAAATACACCTTGGAAAAACCGTGTCAAGTAAGCAAAAGAGATACAGACAATACACAGAAAAGGACAACTGTCTAAACAAGATACAACAACAAACACGGGTATATAAAATGAACTGTGTTTTTGTTTTCTTTTGGCTTTTCTTGGTTATGGGTTGCCACAGTGGAACTCTGAACTGCTAATGATTGGCAGTCGATTTTTACAGTGCCGAAGTGCCAGTCCGATGCCCAACCTTCAACGAAGGCACACTTATTCACGCATGTCTTTCGAATGCCACTCGACAGCGGGGAGGACATGCAGACTCCACACAGAAGGTGCTTCAGCCGAGAATCGAACAGGAGAACAAGTGTATAATTGGAAAATATAGTAGCAAGTATTCACAAAAAAGAGGAAAGGGGTATGAGAATAGAGTAAGCAGATTTAGTGAGGAGTAGGCAAAGTGTCAAAGTATGAAATATGACAGAAAAGAAACCAACATGGTTTAACTGGTATTGTTGCCTTGGGTGCCCAAATATCATGCAATATGACCTAAAATAAAATAATTTTAACTGGCGTCTTTAAGAAAATGGGTCTTCAGCTGAGATGCAAAGTTAGAGTAGAAGGTTAGCTTCTTGTAGGAACTAGAGCAGAAAAGTCATGTTAAGTGCAGTGAAGGTTAGTTTTGGGAGTATGTAATAATGGATACAAATGTGTTTGATTTCTAGGTTACAGGATGGGAGCCTCATTTTGAATTTTGCAGCTGGAGAGAAGCTTATTAGATGTAAAAGTTAAATTGCTGTGAGCACTGTAAAATATCTGCCCTTTGCTTGATAGGTAACCTTTTAGCTTTCTTGATTGTTAAGCAGTGATGTTCATCCTACCAGGGAAGGGGGTAAATGTTACAAAATGGCATATTTTGCTGCTGAAGGTTTGTAGGGTTTTCATTTAAGGCTGTTGCAATTAGTGTTCAACTATATTCTAGTTGTGTAAGTAGAATTTTAGAGCTGATCTGGTGCTGAGGAGAGAAAGTATTTTTTTTTCTGAGAAAAGTAAGTAGTTAATTTTGTGTCTTGTTTTTGTGATGTGTAGTTGTGAAATGAGGGACTAGTCTGGCCAGATGCTAAGATATTTGAAAGAGGTGGTTGCTTCAGTGATGTTCGGCTAATATCCCACTGGCCTGCCACTAATAATGTGACGTCCCCCACTTAAAACCCAGGACAGTAATTAAGGAGCCTCAATCCCCACCACTGACTTCAGTGTTGGAACGTCACGGAAAACACTGAAGCACAGAGCACACAAGAGTAAAATTCCACAATTTCCCTTAAGAGCACAACAGGAACACACTCTTTTTTTCCTGCGACTGAACTATATACCTCTGCCCACCCCAAACTGTAATCCCTTATCATACATTTCAGAGCAATGTGTTCCAATTTAAGACCTCTGACTCACTCACACTCAAAATAAATTTAAATCTCACATACTCTAACACTTATGGGAAGTTTGACACAGATTTCCATCTGTGTCCCGTCCCCAATACAAATGGTAACACTGCCACCAGAGTCAGACAGGTTTACACAACCTTCAAAGAGGGATCAATTATTGAAAATTAAATATAAAAATAAATGATAGCTATGACCAGATGCAGCCTGGCATTTGAGATGACCTGGGGAGTATGAAACAAGTATAAACACTCTCTAATCTCTAAAGAATACACTAATTGTCCAGGCACAATGTAAAGTAATGAAAAACATTTAATAATAAGTAAAATGATTACAAGAATGCAAATCAATAACTTTCAATAAACACCAGAATTCAGCCACCAGAAATATAAAATTAAATTGTAGTATAGAAGTCCATCATCTTAGAAAAATTGTATAATCTGACTAGAGAATAGTGTCCCTGATCTAATCTAAAGCATAACAGCAAAGCAAAGGCAGGGTTACAGTTTTTGGTGAGTTATTTTTCTTGGTATCAACTACACAGCACTGTAACTAACTGCAGCTCTTCACTAACTGCTCAGCTTAACAGTATCAACTGTCTTATTTTAAAAATAACAGTCAGCTATTTGGAAAAGTTATTTTTCCTGTCAATCAGGTATTCAAATAATCACATAGCAACCACGAACATTCTAATGACATCACCTACTGATCAGTTGATTCTCCACAGACAGTTAGTATTTTAGAATCTCCCTCACAAACATGTGCAAATAGAAATGTATCAAAACACTGACAGATTATTTAAACATTTTGTATAAACAGGGAAATACTCAACATTTTAAAACTTATTTACAGTTTCACAATTAGACATGCTGGCATACAATACAAGTTAATCTGAGAATATACTCAAATATCCTGCCAGACATGCTAACACAGATGACAGCATTTTGAATTTCTTCATAGCTTCAATAGACTAATTTCTGTCAAGAAGCTTAGGCTTTGGAAAGTTTCTGTCCAGTTGCAAAAAATGTGGCTTTACTTTTTGCAGTATTAAAGAGCACTTTATTGTTGTTAATCTAGCTGGTATGTGTGTGGCAATCTTGCAGCTGGAGTTGCATATCAGAAAGGAAAGGGCATATATTGTAAGTGACAAGTGGGAGACGTCATTGAGAAGTTTGTTTAGGAAGACAGGAAAGAAGAAGAGGTAAAATGAAACCCTGAGGGACTTCTTTGACTTAGGGGAAAATAGGGAGAAGGATGAACCAATCTTAATTCTAAAGTGACACTTAGACTGGAAATCTAGAGACCAGAGTGAGGCATCAGGAGTTGCATCCAAGTGAAGCATATGGTTTAGTAGCATTGCAGAGTACCTCTTCAAGCACAACCTTGATGAGTGAATGAAAACCACAAATTTGTCCCAGGGGTTCCTCCTGTGTCCCTCATTGACAGGGGTGACAGGTGCTGATTGTGGTTTCTTTTTGGGTATAAACACTTGGCTTGGATTGTAAGAGCCCCAGGGCTATTAGCCTAGTACCCTCCTATGATCCTGTGAGTGGTCAACCAAGTCAAACACCTTTATAAGGTCTATAAATCATGCACTGGTAAGATTATCTTCATCCATCTTAGTTAAAATTCCATCAGTTAATGGCCACAAGGCAGTCACTGCGCTTCAACCAGTCTAAAAGCTGCTTTGTTTAAAGGACAGAAGGCTGTATTGTTTGATATAACTACAAAGTTCTATGTTGAGTATCTTTTCCAGTATCTTCCCTAGTGCTGATAAAACTGAGATATGCTGATAGGTGTGTTGGCTGGGTTGGCCTGTTTAGGCAGGGGTTTGGTTACAGCTGTTTTCCATATAAAAAAAATAGCATTTTTAGTGACGCATAGGTTATAAATATGGGCAGAAAGATTGTGAAGTAGCTTTTGCAATAAAGAGGAACTAAGGGAGTTGTTTATCTAACCCTGAGGGGCTGTCAATTATGAATTTGGTTGAACAGAGGCTTAATATCTTTGAAACAAAATTGAAGTAGTACACTGAGGTAAAGGGAAGGAGATGGAGGCGTGGGCTTTTGCAGTGAAATGATTGTTGAGATTAGTGCTGATTACTGAATTAATTTAGAAAAGCCTAAGGTAGTAAACGGTCCTTGTGAGTGAGGAATGGTGTCAGAGGATGAGTTGTTTGGGGGATGTTTTAAATTCAAATGAAAGAGTTAGGTGAGTGACTATATTCCAGAATTGTTTTGACTTCTGAAGTAGAGATTGTTGCTTAGATTTCAGGTGAAATTCTTTGTGCATATGAAGTGCTTGTACAGAAAGGTTGCAAAGTGAAATGAGCCTATACCTGGTATCAGGGGCTGGGTGCAGTTTCCAGTCATATCAGGCTTCATCTCTGCATTGTAAAAGGTCCTTCAGTTCATTAGTAAGACAACATTTTTTATTGGATTTATATAGTTTAATATTTTTAGGAAAGAATTTGTCTTGGAAAAAAGTAAGAAAACATGGGTTAATAAATCAGCAGTTGAGTTTGGGTCTTTTGAGTTAAAAATGGGAGAATGATAATGACAAGATAGCTGCGACTTTAGGTTGTTGAGTTTTAGGTGAAAGCAAATTAGCTATTAAAGTTGAAGTTAAGATGACAGTGGTCACTAAACTGTGGAGGGTATTGTTGATCCAGGTGTTTGTGTTGGGATTATTAGTGTTGACAAGGCTGAATAATGAGTACCCTCCTGGTTTTTAGTTTGGATGGGTGGGTTCATGTACAAGCTATATAAGACCACTGATCTGTAACTAGGTTTGAGTGAAGGGGCAACTGCCATGGGCACATGCGGTTTGGGGGTTATTCTTGTTAATCTAGTTGGTGCACAAGAGCAGTACCTGCATTGATTTATGAAATGGGTAGGATGTTGCGGCTTTATAAGTGAATGCTGATATTGCATTTATGGTCACAGCAGATGTGCTGAGTGTTAACTTGCATTACAGTAGTTGCGGCAAGCACTTTTCTTTTTTTTTCATCTTCAACTTTGGGAAGATTTTATTTTTTTTGGGAAGATGTTTCATCTCCAGCATCATTAAATGATTACTGGCCAATTGCACTTACCACAGTAGTGATGAAGCGTTTCGAATAGATGGTCAAGGATCATATAACATGCTGCCTGCCTGCTACATTTGATCCTTTACAATTTGCATACAGGCCAACTTGTTCTACTGCAGATGCCATAGCCTTCACATTTTATTGCACCTTGGACCACCTTGAAAATAAGGACTGTTATGTACCTATGGTTCATAGGTTCATAGGTTGGTACTAGGCTATCAGCCCTAGGGCCTGTACAAGCCTAGCCATAACAATTCCCTGGCTATTTCTTCCCACACTATTTACTTCCCTGGACCCCTGTCTAGCAGGGTGACTGACGTGATCCCCGGGGTGAATTTCCTTTCTCCCATCCAATCGTCAAGGTTCCTTTTGAAGCGGGCCAAAGAGGCACTCTGCTTGACATGTATGGGCAATCTATTCCAGATTCTGGGGAGTCTCTGGGTCAGGAACCTATCCCTCCAGCATGTTTTGTTTATTGTGATGACAAGGTTTAGATCCCTGGAGCGTGTGGCTCTGGGGGATTGGGATTTCTTTAAGTGTAGCATGTCCAACAGCTATGGGTTTGACATGGCCTTGTATGTTAAGCAGAGATCGCCTCTGAGTAGACGATATGTGAGAGTTCGTAGTCTTCAGCTTGTCCTTCAACATGGTTTATTCCACAATGACTGCTGTCTAAGCTGAGCAAACTGGGCATAGAAAACACAATATGCAACTGAATCCTCAACTTCCTAACTGAAAGGCCACAAATAGTTTGAACTGGCAAGCATAATTCAAACAGCATCACCCTAAACACCGGGATCCCACAAGGTTGATACTCAGGCCACTTCTTTTCACATTTCTAACACATGACTGCACAGGTATGCATCAGACAAATAGAATTATCAGATTAGCAAATGACACTACAGTAATTGTCTTTATCAAGAAGGAAGACGACGGGGGCCTATAGGGAAGAAGTGAACCAACTCATTCATTGGTGCACTGACAACAACTTAGCACTAAATGTTGGGAAAACCAAGGAAATCCCCATCGATTTTAGGAAGAAGAAAAAGCCACATGCCCCTATTGTCATCAGTGCTGCCACAGTGGAAAGAGTAAATAGCACCAAATTCCTAGGGGTACATATCTTGCAAGACCTAAGTTAGGGCAGAAAGACTTCCTACATTATATATAGAGTCCAACAACATCTCCACTTCCATAGGAGACCTTGTAGAGCTAACCTCCCCCCACAGGTCCCACTCACATAGTACAGAGACAGGACTGAGAGTGTACTGATAAACAACATCATTGTCTGGTATGGAAATTGCTCTCAAACTGATCAGAAGGCAGTGGATAAGATTGTTAAACAGGCCACAAAAATCATTGGCTCCAACCTTCAATCCCTCCAGGACATATATGCTACGGCAGAGTCCAGCTACTGGACTGTTCAAACTCCTGCCAACAAGGAAGCACTACAGAAACATTAGATGCATGACATCCAGATACCATAATAGCTTCTTCCCGCACGCTATCAAACTGCTGAATAACAAACCCATAGCCTAACGCGCTACATGGGTAAAACATTTGTGGCAATATGTCATTGTTGTTAACATAAACTCACAGAATAGCTCACTTCATATGTCTCTCTCTGCACTAGGAAAACTGTGAACTGTAAGTTTATGGTATATATTGGTGATGGGTAAGTTTACATGTGTGCCTCTCTTATTTATTATAGTACTGTTTTTTGCATATCTTTATATGACTACTGAGTCTATTCCTGCTGTTGTATTTGGTGTATTTCTGATGTAAATAGAGATTTCAAATTTGTTTTACTTTATTTACCTTTTTGTATCTTATTTTTTTATTTTTATTTAATTTAAATTTTTTATTAATTTAATTTGTTTTCCTTCTGTAAACTGTCATTCATATGCTACGAGCCTGAATATCGAAATTCCGTGCAGTCATATGCACTTTTCCTCTGTGTTGATCTGTATGACGTTAATGTTTACTTTGAACTTTGACTTTTTTCTTCTCCACTTTGAGTTGAGGGGGTGCCAGCTGGGGAACTGCACAGTGCATCAAGTGATCTGGCCGTGGTTCTGTAATGCCAAGATCATCAAGATGCCCTGAAATATCATTAAAAAGTGGCTCACAGACATTAAGATTGATGTGCTCTGAAGTATCATTCAAACATGTCCCAAGGAAGTTAATGTTAAGGTGTTTTGAAATGTCATTAAAAACTAGCTCAACGAAGATAATGTTGAGGATCTCTGTAATATCTTTACAAAGTGGTTCAAGGAAGTTGAGGTTGAAGTCACCTAGAATGACCAAACTCTTGTACACAGAGGCAGTTGAAATACTATTATGGATTAACAGCTTGAATTGAGAGAGAGAGAGAGAGAGAGAGACAGACAGAGAGGATGGCAGTGGGAGATGAGCTATGGATGCATGTATTGGATAATTTTTGCTGAGAGTATCTTGATAGTCAGTTGTGGTTAGAGTCAGAAGAACAATTAGATTGAGAGACTAGAAACCTATCATAAACATCAGTGGGTTTAAGAAGGCCACTCCATTTACACTGCACAAAGATCTAAATATTTGCAAGATGGTTTCTCATAGAATATGTGTGCTGCATAAAAATATCATGACACCTTACATACGGTGCCTTCTGCATATTGACAAGTGAAAAAAGGCAGGCTGTGCATTCTGATACTCCTATCAGTGTGTGCATAAACTTAAGAAATTTACATTGATATCTCAAATGGTCTAGACGTGGAAAAGGCCCCATTTGGTAACTAGCTAATACTACTCAAAATGGAGGCTCAGTTTTAAATTGACTAATAAAATGTATGTTGAGGAACTAAAGGAGTGCATCCTTAGTGTCATTAGGAACAAGGACTCAGGATATTTCTAGGAAGATGGAATGGGATTCTACAGAGGCTGCAATACATGAAGAACTGATTACCACATAAAATGTGCAAACGCTGGAAATTTACAAAGGGTTAATCTGAGTGCGAGAAAGATGTCCACTGCAAATAGACAAGATGGGAAAAATAATTAATAAAATAAACAATCTGTAATGTAGGCTGAGACTGAGATGAGTGGATTGTTCTCTATAGATACTAAAAATACTCGATGCTAAAAGTTGACGTGTTTCCTTTTGCACTTCAGAAACGATCCAGGTATAAATGCAGGGTTAGCGGGATTCACAGGGAAGGGTGTAGGAAATGTATGAATATACAGAGCGGACAAAGTTTCAGATAAGGGAACAAGGAAAAGAGACTGAATATAATGGAATAAATTTGTTATAATACAGCCTGTCACAAACTACCTGCGGTGGTGGTGCTGCGGTAGCGTTGTCGTCTCACAGTAAGACGCTGTCAGGTTTGATTCTCAGCTAGACCGTCATCTGCGTGGAGATATGCGTGAATGGGTGTACCTTCGTTGAAGGTTGTGCATCAGGGCTGGCAACTCGGCACCTAAAAATTTACTGCCAATCATTAGTGGACCGGAGTTCCGCTGTGGCGACCCCTAACCGGGAAAATCCGAAAGACACAACAACAACAACAGCCTGTCACAAACTGAATTATCAGTTTTGTTTAAGGGCATGACCTTTATGCCCACAGCACTTTCCAGGATTTTGATATCTTTTTTAGATGTAAAACAGTTTAACAAGCTGTTAAAATTAAAAGCATTTTTGTTTGCTGAAAATGATGATGTTTCATAAAATGATGTCATTTCTTTAAAAGGTGGCTCCTGCATGTTCTGCGTTTGAAAAGAAGATGTTGCAGGATTTGGAAACAGAGGCTGGAGGCCTGGATTCCATTACTTAACATAATTTACCATCAGATTAGAAAGAATGTTTACAATAATTGATTAGTAATGAAATAATCGTTATAATGAGGGCAGTTAAAGGCAATGCAGTAGGGGTGCAGGATGTGGAAGAATCTGTATTAGAGTTTAACAGAGAGCTTTCTGACAGAAACATTTTTAATGGATTGCAGCATGTGGGAGAAATGCCTGCTAACACTGAAGACTATTATTTCCTTGAACTCTCATGAATGTGTAGACTTCACAGAGAGCACCAGTGCTACATCTGTTGTCTCAGAAGTTTTAGCAATTCACAACAGTACCACTCTCATTATGTATTCATTTATTTACATGTAAGTCTAGTCATAGAACCAGCCACTCCCTTGCTGGTGATTGGTCTTCTGCCTTCTACATGACAGATGTGTTGTAGCATGAGTGCTAAAAATAATGTTTCAGACAGCTGTTTTTGGCAGTGAACTAAAAAGCATTGGTGAAGCCAATACCAGGTACTAGATCTGTGGGATAGAGGTCTTGTCCCTGTCTATGCCCAAGATAATCTATATCTGGGTATCAGCCCAGAAGCTGAAGGAGCTTACTGGAGAGGATAAGAGTGCCTAACCAGGGCAGGTTTACCCACCTTAAGGGGGAGAGAGTTGGATGAATCATACCACAGAAACTACATCTGCAGGAAGGCTCAAAGTTGCAAATTCTGCAGTAGGGACTCTATAGAGCATGAGCATGTATGGCACTATTCTGTCTGGCAAAAGGAAGGGATGATTAGGAACATCAATAAAGTCTCCTCCATGCAGCTGGGTGATGGCCATGATCCCCGGCTCTTGCTTTGCTCTCTCAGTGCCCTAGGATAGTAGGAACCAGGGTAAATGAATCAGCCAGTAAGGGAGGGATTCTTGTGGATTCTTCATGGTCAGGCAGAGAAGGAGACATCTTGACAGTAAAAAAAATAAAAAAAAGGGAAGTAGATTTCTTGCTGGAGGATGTTTATCTAACATTTTGCAAAAACAAGATGACTAGAGATACTATGGTAACAGATTAAGTGTTTAGATGCCATGGAAATGTCTTTAGATTTGTGACTACATGCAATCGTACAATAAATGCAATCACAAGAATTATTTAAAAATGGAATTTAAATTTAAAACCTGCTTTAACTCATTACAGCTGTGTGATGTCCCTAGGCGTTTTTGCAATTGCTTCTTACTGATACCTCTAAGTATCACACATTGCTTGTTAATAATAGTGTTAATAATTCCAAAACCATCCTGCAAACAAGGTATCAGAAGATTTCATTTTAAAGTTTTCATTATAGCAAATAAAATTATATTGATATCTGATCTCTGACTAATGCAGATAAATATATATTCAATATTATTTGTGTACTGTTTATTTGCTTTGTAATAATTTTCATACATATATTAAATATTATTTGTGCGCTGTTTATTTGTATTGTAAAAATTTTCATAAATATCTCAACAATCAAGTGACACAGACAGAATTGCTTAGCTTCATATAAAAGCTCACAACAGTATGAAGAAAATCTTGCTGGCAATATGTGGGGGCTTGAATGGTTACTGTGACATCAATATTATAGGTCCTTTGCACAATATTAAAAAATAATGTCCACTGTCTTTATTGTGGCTTATAAAATCCAGTTTAAGCCATTAAACTGAATAAATTGCACCAATTTAAAGATTTCTTTATGCTAAATAGTTTGCCATTTACCATTTTCCATTATCACTTACACTTCTACAGAGAGAAAAACATTTATCTGAACTATAAGGCAATAACTTCATTTTAAAAGGCTCAGGCCACACTTATTGGGAGTTAAGAGTACATTCTCAAAAAAGTTCTACTGGGGGAATGAGTTAAAAAAATCAAATCAGAATACCCCAGACTTGCATATTAAAATGGTAGAAGTCTGGAAGATATGGCTACTGAAAAAACACTGACCATTTCATTCATTATTTTTCTTATACCTTGTTTTATTCTAAATAAGGATCACATGGGAACTTAAGCACATCCCAGTACTCAGTAGGTCTATTGCAGGACACACGTATGAGTGTATGCATGCGTGGAGACACACACAGATGTGCGTGCATGCACACACATGCACACGAACGTTGCCACACACACACACACACACACACACACACACACACACACACACACACACACACACACACACACACACACACACACACTCATTCACATGCTGCACACACATTTACAAAACAACTAGATTGCCAGTTCACCAACAGCATGTCTTTTGCATATGGGAAGAGACTGGAGCACTCCACAAAACCCATATGTACTCAGAAAGGGCATTATACTTCACAGTGCAGGCACCCTAGCTAGGAACTGAACTAGAAAAACAAGAGCTGTGAGACAGCAATGCTAAATGTCAAGCCACTATACCTTCCCAAAGAAAATGTCACATTCACCTGATCATGAAGGGATTCACATCTAGATCAAGGGAGGTCATCGTCCCCCTGTACTCATCACTCATTAGACCTATGATTGAGTACAATGCCCCGTTCGGAATGTATCTGACCAGACACCTGATGCAGCTTGAAAGGCCCCAAAAGTTCCTCACCAAAAGGATAAAGGGTCTCAAAAATATGTCTTATGCTGCCCGACTGAAAGAACTCCAGCTTTATTCAGTCTCATACCGCTTGCTCAGAGGTGACCTGTGCCTGACATATAAGGCCATGTCAAACCCAGATTTGATGAATATGCTTCACCTCAAAAAATCTAGATCCCTCAGAACCACAAGGGTGGGAGACTTAAACCTTGACACGGTTATAAATAGAACGTGCTGGAGGGACAGATTCATCACCCAGAGACTCCCTATGCTGTGGAACAAAATCCCGGTACATGTGAGGCAGAGCACCTCGCTGGCCTTGTTCAAGAGGAATCTTGACCAATGGATGGGAGATCGCAGATATACCCCAGGGATTACTTCAGTGTCACTGCTTGACAGAGGCACAGAAAAATGATAGGCATAGTTTTTATTCAAACTAAAGGGGTGGCGAAAGCCACATAACTATGGGCTAGGCTTATAAATGCCCTTGGGCAGATAGCCTAGTATGAACCTATGAACCTATGAACCTATGAAAGCTTGAGTCTTTAGTGTGGTCATTATGTAACGTGTAAGAATGAGACACAGGCTAAATAGTTCAGTTGTGTACTTCTAGAAATCAATTATGTGTGTTACATACTTTGACGAAATTCATATAAAAATAAAGCAATAGCTTTGAAGTCACTTTATTAGCAGCAGGGATAGCTCATTACCTGAGCACAGACTGAGTGCTACTCTGCAAAGGAAGTTAGTTTCTGTTACTGGTATTGCTAATTGTAACCTCTTGGTCCCTATCCAGAGCTTATGCACATGGATGAAAAAAGTGGCCTAGACCAACTGGTTAATTTTAAACATCATCCTATGATTCAGTTCTTGCTCCATCAGCAATGACTGCCATACTTCCGCTACTGCACCCATCAGCCTGTCCATCTCCTGATCCCCTGTAACTGCACTTGTGACTAAGACTCTTCTTCTTTCGGCTTTTCCCAGTTAGGGGTCACCACAGCGGATCACCTGTTTCCATTTCTCCTTTCCTCTGCATCTTGTTCTGTCACACCAACCACCTGCATGTCCTCTCTCACCACGTCTATAAACCTTATCTTAGGCCTTCCTCTTTTCCTGTTACCTGGCAGCTTCATCCTTAGCATCCTTTTCCCAATATACCCAGCATCCCTCCTCAGCACATGTCCAAACAAATGCAATCTTGCCTCTCTGGCTTTGTCTCCAAACTGTCCAACCTGGGCTGACCCTCTAATATATTTATTTTTAATCCTGTCTACCCTCATCATATCCAGTGCAAATCTTAACATCTTTAACTCTGTCACATCCAGCTCTGACTCCTGCCTTTTTGTCAATGCCGCTGTCTCCAACCCATATAACAGCTGGTCTCACTACCCTTTTGTAGACTTTCCCTTTCACTCTTACTGGTACTCGTCTAAGACTCTAAGATATGCAAACTCCTCTCTCTGAAGTAGCTGCACCCCCTTATCTGCACAGAGCAGCCCACTACCGCTTCACACTTGGCAACAAATTGCTCCAGTACATGCTGGACATTGGACAATATCATCTGCAAGCAACAAAGATGCCATGCTCATGTCTCCAAATTGAATATGCTCCAAACACTGATTGTGCCTTGATGTCCTGTCCATGGAAATTGTAAGCAGGAGGGGGAGACATGACACATCCTTCAATGTGCATACTTAACACTGACAATGAAGATATGACTCTTACTCTGTAAATATAGGGACTGAATGGCATGCAACTGAAGAAATTCACAGATCCTACATTGGTGTATCACCCCCCCCCCCCATGACATTTTGGAGTGCTTGGCTGTCTGTCTTCTCTAGATCTTAAAACACATAAGATTGTACTGACAAACGATCCCTTGAATGTTTATACAAAGAAAAGGAGTTGAGGCATTGTTCCACAGACAGGACAGAATCTACACTGCTTATCCTAAATGAGAGGCTAGACTATTAGATTATATCACCTTTCCATCTTCCTTGCAAACATTTTGCCAGGGAGGCTGAGGAGTGTGATTCCTCTATAGCTATAGAACATACCTTCGTAGTGACCTCTGTGCCAAGGCAAGAGGGGTACATGACAGATGGTCAGAAATTTTAAAGGTGCAAGACATTGTTAGTACATTGTGATTAACATTCATTTTCAGTGATGATAGTGCTCCCCCATTTTCTACTGATTTTCAGTTTATGCAAATAAAATGCAGCCTTTTAATGACTGTTTCAGAAATATTACTGTATATTCTTCAAGTAACAGTGACATATGGAGTACTCTAATGTGATACTCTGTAATTAAGCATGCTCAGATATTTCATGTACTTCATGAAAATATAAACAAAAGTAAAATTTTACTCACAGTGTATTGTACAAAGCTTTTATACCTATGGGGTTGTTGGCCATATCATGGTTAGAAAAGGTTTATTTTGTCATGCTCACTTATCAAGTCAGCAAATTTAAAATAAGTAAAATATAACAATTCTAGATAATCTTTCTTATTTATTCTGGGTAGTGGATTATTGCTAGCTAATAAATCCTCCAGGAATTGATTTGTGCCCTCCTTAAAAAAAAAAAAAAAACGTTCTCAGCTCAGTGTATTCCTCTTCTGTTAAATTATGATAAACAAACAAACAAACTATAATTATTTGTTAACTTGGGATGGAAGAGAGGGTTTGCAAAGCTTCAAATATTCCAAAATGTTGGCTACTTTAATCCAAACAGAAAAATATGACTTTATATATAAAAGTAGCATACAAAATCTGGCACTGAAACTCCATACTAAATAAAATGTTTTGCAGATTACGGTTAATTTATTTTTAAACCATCTTGAAAATAGTATCAGTTATGAAAACTGTCTGACATTTTCAAATCATTCTGATTTATCAGCCATTCTTCCGGTATCCACTGGGGTCTCCCTGGCAGTACTAATGTATGCAGAGTGGGCAGTTAGTCATTTAAGTGTAACTGGCTGTACTCCTGCAAAACAAGCAGCATTGCTGACATTTACTAAAAACTGCCCAACTTTGAGATCGTAATATTCTATATAAACTAATCTGAAAGTTGACTGTCTGAAAATAGAAACCTTGGCTTTGTGGTATCATAATTCCTTCAACAAAGGGAGGTGTGGGTGAATTAAATGTCCTATATGATACCAAGTTCTTGTTTGGACTTTGTTTACATGCAAGAGTCACCTTTATGGCTTTCCATTACTTGAGCAGCAGATGATTTCTTAAGATGAAATATCACATGATATACTATATTTTATCATCCTGCAGTTATATCAGACTTATTGCTGAAGTACAAGTGCTAATATTTAATAAGTTGGTGAAAGACAGTGTTAAATCAATCTAGAATAGCAAAGCCTACACGTATATAAAAAAAAGTTAAAAATGTATACATAGTCACAGCCCTATGGACTAGAGAGATAAAGCTCTGACTACATACTAGGTGACCTGAGTTCAATTAATATTATGGGTACTTAAAGGGCCGGACAGTTAGGGTGAGAGTGGGTGGTTGTCTGTTTTAGACGAAAAGGTGGATGCCTCTTAACAATACAACATCCATTTAATCTTCTGAGAGTGTACCTGTATGCTGTTCACTGCAGACCATATGTACTATTATTTGTCTGTCATGTGCATTTTCTATTCATTAATTGTAATTCTTTTTACTAAGATGGTCAAAATTGTTTTATTAAAAAAACTTGCTTTAGCATTTTGTATAAAAAAGGCCACTGTCTTTTAACAAGGTTGTGGCTGAAAAAGCACCACTATGATTCAAACAAATAAACAGAGAAACAAACAAGCAAACAAACAAACAAAACAAACAAAGGCAGAGTGGTAACAGGCATATTTAAAGATTCTGATGAATGAACTCCCTTGTGTCACAAAAGGTGCAGGTAAGCTTTCTTTACTGGCTTTGGTCATCACTGGCACAGGAACAAACTTCTCAGCTGCAACTTCTACAGGTATATTAGGTGTCACTGGTAGCAGAGAAGTGGCATTCTCTGTGATGCTCATAAATCTCCTGTCTTTTTTTCAGGATATCAAATTGGTTTTGGTTTCTCTGAATCCTGTACTGGTTCCTTGATATACTTCCTCATAGAATAACTATGAGTAAAAATCATGCTTTTGAGCAAGTCTCACCTAGTGCATGAATCCTCCCAGGACTGTAAATGTTCTTCCTCACACAGACTTCATTACCAGGTACAGAACTTCTCAACCCTATAGTTATTGAAAGTGCCTGTTTTTTTTTTTATGGATTTTTGCTTTCAAATCTGGCAAAAGCAACTGAAATGTTAATATGAGTCTTCTTGATGTAAGCATTTCTACTCAACAGTACTATAGCTATGAAAATGAGCATTTTATTGAAGTACAAATGAGACACTAAGGCACTTACCCACCTACCTGTTAAAAAGAGGGTAATTTAGGGAATGGGTAGTGGATATCATTTGAGAGTTATTTGAAGAGGGAAGGTAGACATTTTATCAGAAGTTATATCTAGTTAGAGCTATAGAAGTTATTACTAATGAGTGAGATAAAACAAAAGTGGAGTTTAAAATAGGGTAGGAATACAAGAAAAAGAGATATGGTTAAGAAATAAGAATTATTTAGATGGGATGACAAAGGTTAAAGTGTTGCAGAATAAGGGGGATCTTACAAAACAGTCTGGCAGTTGTCTCAGCGGGATAAGGTTCTGAGTTGAAGTTCTTGTGGTATAGGGTTTGATTCTGTCAACCCTCATTTGCCTACATGTGCGATCATGAGTAATCCACTTACCCAGGCAGTGATTAGAGACAACTAAAAATTTGGGTTAGACTCCTTTATGGTCCCCTGGACTACAAGCTAGTAAATACTTAGGGGGAGAGTTTGGCTTAATGGTTGAGGTCTTTACCTCAGAGGATACAGGTACAGGTAGAGTTATAGATACAGGTACAGTTTGATTCTGGCTTGTGGTTAGTGGCTAGGTTTGTAATAGTCTGTGGATTGATAGCCTAGTATTTACCTATAGTCTTAGAGACTGTCCCTTCTGTGGAACAGGCTTCCTATTCACTTTAAGCAGAGCCCTTCCCTGGCCCTCTTCAAAAGCAATTTGGATCAATGGATGGGGAATTGCAAATTCACACCTGGGGTAGTGTCTGTGTCTCTTATGGACAGGTGCAATTTGTAAGATATTCAATGCACAGGCACAAATCTGTGACATCTTCTTGACCATAGGGGCCATATATTGGGTAAAACTGAGTTATATTGGCTAGGCTTGTCAGGGCCCTTAGGCATCTCCTATGGACCTATGAACAAGAAGATGGGAAAATGCAGATTGCTAAATAGAAAATAAGGGAGTATCTGGATAATTTGCATGAGTTTAAAAAGACTGCTATTAAGCAACAGGTTTTGATAATAGCTTCAGAGCACAAAAACTTTTAGCACAATATCATAGGCAGCAGAAAGTAGAAATGGTTGTTGTTAAACTTAGGGAGCTTATAACAAGAAAATAACCAGAGATCCTGTAGCGATATTAGAGATATTTTGGAAATATTATGAACATTTGTATAAAGCAGAGGAATGTGGAAATCAGTAAAAAGCACAAATGAAAATATTCATGGAAGACTTAGCTATGCCAAGGTTAGAGGTAGATGAGGCTGAACAGTTAGTTAAGACAGGAGGAAATGAGATAAAAACAGTGATGTATAATCAATTTACAGGAAGGTCTCCAGCAGTATATGGTATTCCTGTGGAAGTTTTGAAGCTAGGAGGGAAGAAAGTGATAAAGACCTGGAAAGTTTTGTTTAACAGTATTTTAAAAGGAGGGGGACCATCATGGTGGTTGTAATACCTAAACATGTCAAAGGCCCACCAGACTAAACTTCATATGGGCCCATTTAAATTTTAACTCATGACTGTAAAATGTTTATGTCTGTCTACAATAGCTAAAAAAATGGCAAACCTGTTTTCAGAATGCAAAAAAATATGGTTTACTATTGAATCTGTGAAGTGACTGCTACTGACTGACATGTGGTCGAAAGGCAGTTAACAAATGGGCAGAATGCTGATTCAAAAAACATCGACTACACTACAGTGAATGGGTAGTGTAGTTCGATTATCTGAGTTTGGTATTGTGAACGGAGATTGCGGTTCAGTGAGGAACAGGGAATTAAACCATTTCCTCACAGTAATGTGATCTCTGAGTTGGTATATATAATTTGTAAGAGGGTGTGTTGAGGTACAGCCGCTGCAAAATAGTAAAATACACATACCATTGACTGTGGAATGTCATGGTACAGTAAGCTGCATAGCATGGGTGACTGATGTCACCTCCTGCTATGTCAAATACATCAAACTATGGGTGTCGATGTATTCACTTTAGCTGGCCACATTTTCACCATTCCAGATTCAAGATTTCAGGTCGACCATGTGACCGGTCGATGTATGCAGTTTCAAGGTTTCAATAGTAAACTGAATATGCTACTGTTGTTGGTGGGTGTCAATAAAGAGAAAGCATTCCACAGAGTAAGATAGGATTTTATGAGTAGGGCAATGGAAGCATTTGCATTCCCTGATACAATAATAACATTAATTATTTATTTATTATTTATTTATTTTACATTTGTTGGCCGGGATTGTCAGACTGAGCTGAAGAGCACTTTTTCAGCAGTAGCCCGGGGAGAAAAGCTCCAACATATTAAACAATTTTTGTTATAAATTAGCATTAAACAGGATTATTACAAGGCATTAAGTAGCAATACAATGTTATACATTGTCAATAATCAGGAGTATGGCAAAACTATTTCAAGATATATAAAAAGAAATATGTCATTAAGATGAATATAGTTTTTGGGGTAAGTGGTTACAAAAACCCAGTTTTATCATAATGTAGTTGCACGAAGGCAAGACAATTACAATATAATGTTTTTCTGAGACAATTTGCTTAATAGATTTTAAAAGACAGTAGAAAGAGTAGGCAAGGAAGATTAGAGAGAGCTAGTGAGAAGAGTGAGTTAAGGGCAGAAAGTAGATTAAGGTATGAGAAGTAGGGGATTTTTAAGGAGGGAGAGTGCAGTGGCAGGCCCAGTGACTTTTAAAGTGCTCTTTGGTGGCTGTCTTAAATTGTTTAGGATGTGTAAGTGTCCTGATTTCTAGTGGGAGCCTATTCCAAGCAATAGTGGGGTGATAGCAATCATGTTGCATCCAACTTTAGACTTGGGTTTGTAGATTTGTAGTAGGTCTTGGTTAAAGCTTCAGAGAGGTCTGGATGGAGAATAAGGGGAGATGAGAGGGGATAGTGCTAGGCAGTAGGAAGGCTGGTATAGGATAGAATGGATGATCTGGAGCTGAGAGAAGAAGCTGGTGGGGTAATTCAAGCCAGATTAGGTGTTTTAGAGAGCGACAGTGATGTGATTTGTAGGTTTGTTGGGCAGCAAATCTAGCAACCTTGTTGTAGGTAGATTCAAGTTTTGCCAGGAGTGTTGAGTTAAGATTTGTGAGAACTTGAGAAATGTACATTAGACTGGGTAGAAGGTAGGTAAGAGAGAGAGAAATATCTTGGTTTCAGAGGTAAGGAATTTCTTGTTATGGTAAAGATGAGGGATCAGAGGCAAAAATTAAAGTGGGAGGTTTCCTTTCTGATAAATTGTGTCTGAACAGAGGAACCAGGCAGGGGCGTATATAGAGCCATTGGCAAAGAAAATAAAGGACTCATAGATTCAAGGATATAGTTGGTATGGTAATCAAGAAAAGTTGCTTTGTTTGCAGATGATATTATTTTGTACCTGATAAAACCAGAAAATCACATGTCAGTGTTGTGGAATATTCTGAAAGAGTTTCAGGTCTATATAAATTATACAATTAATGAAGACAAAACAAAGGCTATAGCTGTAAACTATGTACCCACAGATTAATTGGTTCAGCAATACCCAATTTATGGGGACATGATACAATGGAGCATTTAGTAGCATGGGTTAAAAAGGATTGTGTTATGGTAGGTAAGAATGTGTGGAAAAAGACTAAATAAAAGATAATAGAAAAAATGAGAAACTTGAATTTCTTGTTTATGGATATGGATATGGGTAACAAGATACAAGCAGTTAAATACTTTTAGTCCCTATGGTTTTATATACAGATCAATATTTGTATCAACCAGAAAACAAGTTGTTGACAGTAATTAATAAAGAGTTGAAGGATTTTATTTGGGAGGGGAAGAGGGCAAGGGTCAAGTGAGATAAACTGATCTTTGCAATAGAATAAGGTAGTTTAGGTTTATGTGATTTGAAGGGATACTTTAGAGCTTTATAGTTAAGGTCCATGTATATAACACAAGCATAAAGTTATAATTCAAAGTAGAATGGTGTGATGATGAAGCAGGAGGGAAATACAAGAAATAAGGAGAGAGTGGGATTTTGGATGCAGATCCTTAGAGAGAATACAAAATATTATATTTATAAAGTAGCAGAAAGCAATCTAAGAACTAAGCCAAGATAAAAATGGAGAAAGGAGATTCTGCCAATAAGGATGACTGGAATTAGGGGCACAGAGAATAAGCAAGAGAGGACAGGAATTTACTAGAAACAATTGGCAAAGGAATCAAAGTATTGGGAAAAAATAACTAGTGAGAGAAAGGTAATAGAGTGGAAAGAGGCCAAGAATAAAATTGGACAGCAGGCTAGAGAAAGCCTTCCCTATCAGGGACTGATATCAGAGTATAGGCAAAGAGAAAGGGATGGGGAATCCTGAGTGAAAGACCTACCTCTGGTAGAGTGTTTAGCTGAATGTAGAGCAGAAGCTGTTATTAAAGAGGGAGAATTAGTAGGGCAAAAAATATTGCATAACTATAGGAATTAATAAGAGGAGGTTAGAAAAGATTGGGAAGAGATATTGGATAAGCAATTCAGAAGGAAACAATATATGACTCTCAAATATACAACAATGTCTAGCAGATTCAGGATTTTTGGTTGGAAGTATTTGCATAGGTATTTTTATAACTCAAGCAGATTTCAAAGAATTTTTCCTCAGGTAGATGGCAAATGTTGATGGTATGACAGGGTAGAAAAAAGTAACAGGGAATATATGCTTTGGGAGTGTAATGAGTTGGCCGACTTCAAAAATTCCTTAAAAAGTACTCTGTCAGAAATATTAGCTGAGCAAATGGGTGCAACTAAGGCAATGATTATTTTGAGCTGGGATACAGGATCTGAATTACTTTGACTAAGACCTTGTTAAGTTTAAGTTTGTTAAGTTTAATTCCGGTGGCTGCCAAAATCACAATTACCAGAAATGGAAATCAAAAGCTGTATTTCAAATAGTGAACATTGTAATAGAGATGAAAAAAAACCAGGAAGTGTGATCTTTAGGAAAGGATAGCAGAAAACTTCATAGAAAAATATGGAAATTTTGGGAACAATACATGCCGAATGTTTTGGAAGAAGAGTGAGATTTAAGGAAGGCAGAAAATGATTAATTAATGTGGTATTGGATTAATGATAATTATATAAATGTAAGCATGTTAACATGGTTTGTTTTCTTGTATATAAATGTATGTTTGCCTATGTCTTAAGTGATAATTCAATAAGGTGCTAAAAAAGTACCATAACTAGGGTGGGGTGAAGGGGGCAACCACCCATTCCTACCTTCAAAATCTTTATAACTCCCACTTCTAGGCCATTAGATGAAGCACAAAATGGGACAATAGTTACATAATTAAATACATTTTTTTAGAAACTTTGCAAATTCACACTGGCGGAGCCTTGTTTATTATCAAGAAACTAGAATTTTGAGAATACCATGTATGATAAAACTTTATCTCACTTTTTTCCATGATTGCATGCAAAGTAGCAGAGTTTATGGCATGCATCTCTAGCCACTCTCAATGAGCAGATTTAAATATTGCTAACATTTTGACAAAGAGTGCACCAGTACAATCTACAGGCAGCTAGACCATGGCTTTTCAGATCATTCCCATTCGATAAAGCTGTATTTGGTTGAGATTTATAACTTTTCTTGGCATCGCACATCTTTACATCTTTTTCTATTATGATCCATGTTAAACTGCCATAAATATGAACTGTTTAAGCCTTTCATTTGGATATTTCAGGAAAAACATGATACAATTTTTCAGTATTACAAAATGACCTTGGGGACTGATTATAACTCTAGAACCCGCAATATAGGGCCATGTCTCATACTTAATCGTCATCTCATAATATAGAATATAAAACAAAGTATGGACTGGTATTCAGCATATATTGATGAAGTTATGACAGACTGATCTTTGACAGTCTAATATTTAATTTGCTTAGTGTGCATTGGTGCATTTACTGTACCATCTATCATCTGTAAGTGATCATTTATGTGAAAGTATGCAGACATTTCTGGAACAAGTAACTACTCATGGTGCCAGTATTAGCACAAGAAAATTAATTGTGTCTGAAATATCCAGTTTTACTGTCTGCAGGAACAAGAATATTACTTGGGGTTTCCTTTAAACATGCCCTTTTTTGGGGAGGTGCTATTGGACTTTTGTGCTGTGGCTCCCAAATAAGATGTAACTTTTTGTTTTATTTTTATTTTCTTAAAAAATAGATGACTTCCCCATTCCATGACTTGGAGCTTTGCAGAAGCACACACTTTTTATAAAGAAAATGTCAGCTGACTCTGCTGGGCTATTTTTAAAATAGGCCAACATTTATGCGTATGCCTCCATAGAGACTAAGGCCTTTACTCTTACTATAGGACTTTCTGTCATTTCGGGGGGCTGAAAATATTTCATTGAGGGCTGTTTGTGCTACTAGATAAAGCAGCCTATCTCAAATGCTTAGGCTGATTCAGATGACTGAAGTGAAAGTAACTGGAGACAGAAGATGGAAAGTTATTACAGATTTTTAATTAAATAGCACTATCCTTGATCTCTTGATGTACCACTATCAGCCAGCCTGTAGTACTGTATATGGTACATACTCTTTGATGCAGTTTGGGTTTGTGTATATGCATGTGTGCATGTGTGTGTGTGTGTGTGTGTGTATGTGTGTGTGTGTGTGTGTGTGTGTGTGTGTGTGTGTGTGTGTGTGTGTGTGTGTGTGTGTGTGTGTGTGTATGTGTGTGTATGTATGTGTGTGTTTGTGTGTGTGTGTCTATGTGTGGTGGTAGGGTATAGCAGGGGCTGCACTATATGTGTCTGATAACAAAGAGCTGAAATACATTGCAGTGGCCATCACCTATGCACTTATTCAATTTTTTATTACAGATATCTGAGGTATACAGAGTCAGTAATGTAGGGCTTTCTGAAGATGTTCGTTATGCAATGGAACAAAAGTGCTTAAATTATATTAAAATTTATCTTACTGTGTCATCCTGTGTGGCTTTTTTTATTGTTGTGTGAGTATGCTGTTTTGTGGAAGTTTTTGAGTCAGTAAAGTAACTATAACTAGTGGGTACATCTGTGCGAATGTATGTTTGTAAAGGGGAATGTACTGGGATGCACTAATATATGACAGCAATTAGTTTAAATACAGTACTGTGGCCATTAATTATACATTTAATTGTTCAAGTGATCCTAATCAGACAGCTGATATGTGCAGAGTTGGTAAAGTGGCTGTAAATAATGTATGTGGTGGGAAAGGCGGGCTGGTGTGCAGGGAGGATTAATAAAACCACTTTTTCTATAAATTTGCTTTAGGAATATATGTACTTTATTTCTTTCAAGTTTATATGAGTTTTATTTAATAAGCTTCACTACAGAAAGCTTGGGAAATACATTTCCACTATTATCAAAGGCAGCATTTTCTTCTTCATTATAGGCAACACATATGACTGAATGAACAAATTTATTTACATTTGGTTACAGAGAAAGTCCGACTTGGTGAAAAACCCGTTTTCAGCAGAGGCCTGGGGAGAAAAATTCTATGTGTATTTTAAAAGTACATAAATACATACTATTACAGAAATTACACAGTAATCAATAAGATTTTTCAGACAATATACATATTGCAAAAGACATATTAACAGACATGAAGTACAAATTAACATAGATCCAGTAGGTGCAGGTTTTTTAAAATAACAACTCAGTTAAATATAACAATATTAAGAAAGTTTAAATATAGCTATTAGTCAGAAAGAGCTAGGATAGCAAGAACAAGCAATTGCACAACCACTTTGCCTGGACTAGTACAGGTACAAAGCCAGGGGTCATTAAGTAAACTTTTTAGGGAATTTTTAAACTGATGGACATTGGTAGTAGTTCTAATAGGAAGAGGAAGTGAATTCCAGACTTTTGCTATGTAGTGGGAATATAGGGAATCACCAGCAGTGTTGACTGATTTGCTTACTTGTAGTAGTGATTTATTTTCAAATCTAAGACTACAGTTAGTAAAATAAGGTTTTAATATGTTTAACAGAGCTGGCATTTGTTCACCTGATATAATAATTTGTGTGCCATGATTAGTTGATTGTATGAAAGTAGTTGTGGTAGTTCTAGCCAAGATAGTTTTTTTTAAGGAGTAACAGTGGTGTGCCTGATGTGGACAGTCAGTAGCAAATCTTGCTATATTGTTGTAGCATATTTCAAGTTTCATTAAATTTGCCTTTTTTAGATTTACAAGAATTGGGGAGGCATACAGCAAAGTTGACAGGAGATGGGTTCTAGAAATAGAAATCCCAGAAGTATCAGTTAGGAATTATTTGTTCCTGTATAAGAATTAAAATGTAATAAAATCTGTATAAATATATGTATACAAATATGTATAAAATTTGAGCAACATATTTTGAAAGCATTTTCTTTGTTGAAGAAAGGAGAAGGATACATACTCAGAGCCAGATCATGGTCAAATGGGGCCCTAGACAGGGTAATGGATCACCCCCCCCCCCACACAGCCATTCAAGTGTCCCATTACTTGATTATTTCTCCCCGTTTACCATGAACACTGATCAAACTTTTCAATATGCATACTGTGTTCTGCTTTACTTCTACAGTGATTATTTGGATTTAATTTAAAACTTATTTCAAATTTTATAGCAGAAATACTGATAGGCATTTGCTAAACAAAGCAATAAAGTCTGACAATGAAAATAGACTTAGCATTAAAATTTCTCTGCCCTTGCAACTCACATTCACTGAAACAGCATTGAAAACCACACTCAAAGAAAATGCATCTGGCCAGTGGCAGAAAAAGTTTACCTTTTGGCTGTTTTCAAATCATAGACCTCTTGCACAGATTTTTAGGAGCATGCATACATGCATGCATGTGTTCTTTGATTCACCTTCCTGATTATATTAAATTTTATTCCTTGTGTAATACATGACCACTTGTTAGAGCATGTTTTAAATTTGTAGTTTTGAACATGTTTAAACCAATAATGACATAACTGCCCAATTCCGAACATTTCAACCATAAAAGTCTACTCATACTTCTGTCATTACAATGCACCATTATCAGTCAATATGCACGATCTTTGCAGAAGTAAATCTCATATGAATAATTCCACATTAAAGAGATCTGTAACTAATGAAGAGGTTGCTGCTAGCAAACAGCTTTATAGTTCAGTGTTTCATTCTACAAATTTAGTGCCCGCTCCCTTGAAGAATAAATTGACTATGTCACATTAAAAAATGGTAAACTGGTAATATTGCAACAGGGAATAGATGGCAAATTGACAACAGTTTCATAATTTTTAGACAGCTCATCCAAAGGAGGACATATTCAGGACTGCAGCACCCCCCCCCCTTAAAGTACAACACAGTATCAGCAATCTATCTACATGCTGTGGGAGTAGAACCCATAGCTTTCAGTATCAAAAACAAGTATCCTACTAACAATGCTTTTAAATTATTTAGCACAATAGTCATACCATTTGCTAAACAAAACAGTTGCACATTGTACACAAACAGCACGAGCAGCAGTAAACTTCTCTTCTGTTGAAGCTCACAATTCCTTGAAAATGCACTTGAAATTCAATTCCTTGTAAATGCACTTGGCACTCAGCTCCTTGAAAAATGCACTCAGTTCCATGAAACTCACTTTTTTAACTGCTTGATTTTTGGGGTGGAGGATTCAGACTCTTGTTTCCTGTGACTAAAGTACAGGGTTTGCACCTGGTGTGACTGTCTAGGCAGGTACACACTTGCGCACACATTCATATAACTTCATTCATGTCCTTACAGTCTTGCACACACATGCCCATGCGCATACACATGCTAACATGCCTCCACCCCTACAACTTCACTGAACTTACTTGTACCACAGATACGCCAAACATGTTTTTACAGTGATTACATTTTCTTCCCAGTATAAACTTTCACTCTGATGAGCTATTCCCAAAATCACATGGCTGAGCAAATTCAGAGCAGCAGACATTTCTGGAGAGAGAACATAGCTGATTGACATTAGCAACTTTCTTAAACTGCTGGATTAGCATGCAGCTCTTTGCATGATACTACCATCTCTGCTAATGTCCCCAATATGGGGAAATCCTCAGGAGTAAAGCAATCTATGAACTGGAAAGGCATAGTTTTGTGGGGAAAAACCTGAACTAAAGCTTCCCCATTGTGTTAAGTCTTTCTGAATCCCAGTCAATTTTGTTAGAATTTTTCAGGGTCTTTATACACAGGTTTATCACAGATATGATATTAATTTTCGAGCTTAAATTTACATTAAAAATCTGTGGTCTGTTTTCCAAGGGACTTGTTAAGAAGTTTTAGGTTTGCTGCAGTTCATACCGTTACTGTATTACATGTTATCTTTGTATTTTTGTTTGTTCTTCCATTACTAAAGCAATAACTGAGGCACCTACAAATATTAAGTTACTTTTCAAAATAACCTTGTTTGTATGTGGTCATCATTTATTCTACATACAAACTCATCCCCCATCTTTTTCTGTGATGTCTTTCCTCAGTTATACACGTGGGCTACTCAGTCATGTACGCAGTCATTTCTTCATTGCATTTTATGCTATGAAACTCAGATGTGTGCCTCTGTAGTATCTCAGTGGGTTTAAGATTAAACTGAATTTGATATAAGCTTATAAAAAAGTTCCAATGTTTTTCATGAGTTTAATGACCTTGCAGCTACAAAGAACCTTTAGCATCTATTTTTTTCTTATTTCTTCTTTTTTCCATCTGAAATAAATGATGAAGTTCTTGAAAGGAAAACTTGACCATTGAATGTAGTTAGGCTTATTCCAGAGTTACCATTTTGCCATATTGTTTTCATGTAGTTTGTTGTTCAGAAACCCTTTAATAGTTTTCAGTTTCTTCTATTCCATTTTCTATTTCATAGATCAAGAAGGTCCCACCATGTTTTTGCCTGTTCTAATCTCACATTGTTTCAGAAAGGAATTTGTCTCAGACTATGTGACTAGGCTAGGCATGACATTTTCTTAAATTCTTAATGTTAGACGCTATCCATAGTTTTATACCCTGGACTGTGTGTTGCTGACGCTGGTGAAGTGCCCACATTAACTATGAAAAGTGTGAACTCTTTTCTAAACAGACTAGTTAAGTACTGTCATTTTTGATGAGTGAAGTGTTGCTTTTGTCTGTGTAACTGTATATAATTTAAGGACAGTCTAAAAATAAAATAAATGATTACTGTAGAAGTCTTGACATCTTTTGAAATGATGACAGTTAGCCACAAATGAATGAACATGGCTGTTAAACTGAACTGGAAGGTCTAACAATTTATGGAGTATGAAGAAAGGCCTGGCAGTTGTTTAAGGACTACATTGCCTTCTTAACAAAGCCCTGCTACTTAACCAGTTTCTTTCAAGAGTGTTTAAATGTATAATGATAAAACTTGTAGCAACCTTCATTTAGCAGTCTAACACGTTTTACATGTCATAATCATGACACAGAGTGACTCCACTTCTGTGGAGCTGACAAAGTAAAGAAGTGAAATGGAAGTAGCTTGCCAGGTCTTTCTTCCATATCAAACATTCACACACTTATACCTATGGACACTTTAGAGCCACTGATCCACTTATGTCATGAATTTGAAATCTGGGAGAAAACCAGAGCACAGGAAGAATACCCATCTGAACACAGGGAGAGCATTCAGACTACAAACAAAAGGTACTCCAACGAAGAACAAAACTGAATTTGTTATTGTGAGAATGCAATGCTACCCATTAGCACACATCGTAACAATTCATTGAAAACAGAGAACTGACAGACTGTCCAGAGGCTAAAAAGCCACTAACTCATAGCATCTAACTGAAAAAAGAACTTCCTTTTTATGTCTGGGATGAGCCATAGAGAGGGAGCATAAACTGCATTACGTAAAAGAAGACAAAAACTATGAAAAATAAAATGTGAATATGATATGTCCTATTATAACCATTTTGAGATAAAAGATATGATATTTAAGTATAAGTCTAGCACTGTTTTGTATGTTAGACTGCAACAGGTCTATCAGCTGTGCTTAAGCCTTATAAAACATAAACGGTACAATAAAAGTATGTGATTGAATTTGCAATGTGCATTTTTCAGTAACAAGAAAAGATGTGAGAACTTCAGTATATAAAAAAGTACATGAAGTTTATATCTGGGGATTATAACTGCTTTCTGCTGTGAGATATAGCAATTATACTTTAGATTTGAAATCTGTAGCATGCATATAAAACAGTAATTGTAATTTTAGCCATGTGATTACAGGATCTATGACTATTGCTAAGCCAGAAAGCCAATAGTTGGAAAACAAATAGGTAAATGTGGAACTGTGCTTAATTGCATGTGTGGCTTTTGCATTGAAAATATGTAAGTCAAATAGCTGAATAAACAAGAGAGTTAAGAAGAGAAAAAATATTTGGAGCTCGAGTTGCACAGATTTGGAAGTTTGTTTCTGCCTTGTGTTTGTGTCTTTCAGCTTTTCCCGGTTAGGGGTCGCCACAGCGGAACTCCGGTCTGCTAATAATTGGCAGTTGATTTTTATGTACCGGCTTGCCAGGCCTGACGCACAACCTTCAACGAAGGTATGCCCATTCACGCATGTCTCCACACAGAAGAAGCTCTAGCTGAGAATCGAACTGGACAGCATCTTACTGTGAGGCGACAATGCTACCGCAGCACCACCACCGTCTCTGCCTGAAATGTGTTATGAAAATTCAGCCTGTGCATGGTGATACTTATAGTTAAAAATAATTTGAAGAAAATTTAGCTCTAGACAGATGCTTTTGTTTCCTGTAATTTAAAATTTGAAAGTGACTATTTTCTGTTATTCTGTGTAAGTTTATATTTCCCTGCATATTTAACTGTTAACTGCATAACAATTCATTCTTTCATAAGTGAATTATTTTATTATTCATTTTTAAAATGGAATATCAACAGCAACTAAAAACTAACCAGCTTAGCATAGCCCATCAAATTCTTTATCAACCTGACAAAACCCCTATACTATCAAGCCTGATTCACCCATACCACAACCTAAAGTCCCTTAGATCTGCACACAAACTTTTTATAGACACTGTCAAATCAAACAACAAGGCCGGAGACTCTCTTTTCTCAAACACTGTTGGAAAATATTGGAACCTGCTTCCCTCTGAACTCTCATCTATTCCCTCAAAATCTCTCTTTAAAAAGAAGCTCAAGCTTTACCTCAAAACACAATGGCTGTGCCCCTGTACCAATCCTGACTAACATTAATTCATGTTCATCTGACTTACTTCACCCCAATCTAAATTCATTTTCTTTTCATCTATTTTCCATTTCCCTCTCTATGTAAATGTTATTACATACTTCTTGCTGTCTTGTTCTACAATACTTTCTTCACTCCATTACTTTTTATACCACTTGATTATTATTATATTTTATATTTGAATGTAGTTCTTAATAGTTTTTATACTTAGCATCAGTAAAGTTATATAAGTGGAGCTTATCTCCCCGGGCCTCTACTGTAAATGGACATGTATCCAGCTAGACTAGCCCGGTCAACAAATGTAAAATAAAATAAAATAAATAAAAAGTTTGTACTTGATTATCTGTTCGCTGATGTATTCATAAATAAGAATATGTTTACTGCTAAACAGTGACAGGCTGTTGGCATTAACCTCTAATTGGCCACACTACTGTGCTATACACACTGTTGTTTGTATTTATAATTATTTGGCTTATTAACAAGACTGAAACAGTAACTGGTAATACCTCAGTTATGTAATCTGCTATGGTGACAGTTTACTACCTTGGGCCAGGACTGAAGGCATACCTCTCAACCTCTTAGAGTAAGAAATCTGGACAAAGCTATAAATAAAAGTGGGACAAAGATCCAAAAAATAGGGACAATTTTTAAATATTGCTCTTAAAAACTTGGAAAGTTGATAGAATAACAGCTTTTGCATAAGTATGAATTTTCTGAAGGATATGACGCCTGAAACTCAAATGTTTGTCATTATTCTCTAACTTTAATCTTTAATGATTTGCCAGAAAACTACAACTTTATAAAAAACAGACCAAAAATATGAGACAAAAATCTGCACATTCTGTAAAAATCTGTACAGTTGAGAGTTATGACTGAAGGTTGTGGTCTTAGAGAATATTATCAGCCTTCCTTGGAAATTAACATGTTTGTGTGTGTGTGTGTGTGTGTGTGTGTGTGTGTGTGTGTGTGTGTGTGTGTGTGGGCGTGTGCACGTGTGTGTACTCACTTGTGTGCAAATTATGAATTTATTCAAAGTACAGTTGCTATGGACAAGTGAGTACTGAAAGGCACTGAAACTCAGTGAAAGTGTTGCAAAAGGATTCTGGGGAATTAGGATGAAGATTCTGCTTAATATCTGGCCTATTTCTGGTTGTGAATGGTGTAAAGCCTGTACCCAGGGCAACAGCACATACTTCTTGCAAAATCTTGTGGCCAAGCTGAGAGTTGTTTAGTGATTCATATTTATGTGCCTTTTTGTACACCTTTTTGCACATAAATTTGTTAGTGCCAGTGGTGTGACTTAAGAGACCGTTCTGTTGGTAACAATCAGATTTTAGCTCTAGATAGTTTATTTGTGGGTAGTAGAAAGACTCTGAGGATGATAACCCTGACTCACTATCTTTTTCACATAACAGATGTAAAATATAGTACAAAACAGGCTGATTCTGATGCATTAGATATGTTGAAAAAGTAACATTTTTTTTAGAATTTTAGAGTTGAGTTTTATTCGATGATGTAGGCCTTATCCCAAAGTACCTGTCAGTCTGGCTGTTAATATTTGCATGCTAATGTTCTTTCAGTATGTGGCTATACTTTGGAAGAGCTGAAATGAGAAAATATATTTTGAAACCTAAGTTATTATGCATCTAGGACTCATCGTGTTATTTCAGTGGCACATGGCAACCATTTTAAGTCCTGGTTCCAAGAAATTCAATGGGCAGAGTTATTTTAATCATCAAATGAGAAGTTGCAATTATTATGTTATGATATCTTCTACCATTAGTAGGTCTTACCCTTGACTAGACAGTACTTTTTTATATCTGAAAGTACATGACTGATGTTGATCAATTTACCAATCAGCACAGCTGTGACAGTTACAGACACACAATGTAAAGTAGGATAGATCTCACACTGATTTTAGAAAACCTCTAACTAGCTGTAGTTCCCTGACTATCTGAAAATTAACTGTCCCTATCTAATCTAAACAACTCATCAAGGCAAGATTATATGTCCCTCTGTAATCTAAATAACTCAGCAAGGCAAGATTGTGCTCTTACTTCTGCAAGGCAAGATGAGGAATTATGTCCACACTCCAGGCTGTTGTCCGTCCTCAGTGACTGGAACAACTACTCTGAAAACAACTGGACTGCTACTGCTGAACAGCTCTGGAAACAAAACTGAACAACTAACCCAGAACCTGCTTTTATAGCAGATTTTTTTTAAAAGTAAAAGGAAGCTGCTATGAGAATTCTACTCTCTCATTTCAGACTTTGAAAAGTAAACAAACAGCTGAAGTGAAGAAGCTGTTCTCTCAGCTCTGGCACACAATAGCATCATATCTAGGTCAGCTGACTCTGGCATAACATATATTCAGAATTTTCTTTAAAAAACATGTACATTTGGTCAGCCAGAAGAACACTGTTTCACATTCAAACATCTTGCATAAATCAGAGTGATAATCAAAAGGCATAAACATATTTTATTTATTTATTTATTCATTTCACATTTATTTCACATTTGTTGACTGGGAAAGCCTGACTAGGACACAGCCTATTTTCAGTGGTGGCCCAAAGAGAAATGCTCCAGATGCATGGCTTTGGATTGCATACTATTTACAAAATTATAGCTAGTCATGCCGGCATATGTAACACAGGATAATTTACAATTATTTACAAAACTTTAGCCAATCGTGCTAGCACAGATAACAATATCTGATATCCTTACATAATTCACAATAAAAAAAAAAAGAAAAAAAAAAACATTTCAAGCCATAAGTGACAGTTTCCAGCTCTTCATGATACATATTCATAAAAAAGGATACTGGAATGTAAACTAAAAAAGTACAGAAAAGCCCCAGTTATAAACTTGCATTTAGTTTTGTACCACCTCTTTGCAACCTAAAAATGTGCATCCATGGGTTACTTCAGAAATTTCTGTTTTTCAAAGCATCATGTAAGATTTATAACTTACTCATGATACTTAATATAATATCTCAGTAATGTGGGACTTTTTTTATGTTGACTTCAACATTCAGTATTACTGTTCTTTCATAGCATTTAATGAATGTAGTGTGTCTTATTTTGCTGAAATCGTTTAGGTATTCTGATAAATAATGCTCCTCCAAAACTGACATTAAACAATATTTTTTACATTATGTTGACTCTGAGAAACTAAGACAGAACACACAGACATGCACAATCACTCAGTTATGTGCACCTCCCACACCCCCCACACACATTCACACACACACGCACATTATAAAACAGTGTGACATTTCTTGCCATATTGTATCAAATGCTGTAAAATGGAAGTTAAATAATGTAAATAATAACTGTCCTAAATAGAACAATGATGTATATAGTGTAAAGAATATTTCTTGTATTATCTTGAGATTCTTTTGAGAAGAATTAATGTTAAAATGAGGGCTATAGCCCTTTTAGTCAGGGTTTGGCCTATTTGATGCAAGAGGAGTCTGTGGCTTGAGCACCATTTCTGGAGAGTTTGCTGTAGCATAGGGAAAGACATTCTGGATTAACCTGAAGAGTCTGGACCTCTTCCACTAGGAATGAAGAAAGAAGGAATTTGATTGAAAGTACCTCAGAATTGTAGTAAAATAGTCTTGAGATACTCTTTTTTTCTTTTTGGGCAAAAGATCCTTATATATATACATATTTTTTGCTTCACTTGCATATAAAAGAACAATATGCATCAGTAGTTTCCTTCTGTGTAATAAAACTCAACATTTTATGGCCTGGTGGTCTCTGCCGTATTATTTTATGCCAGATTGGTGGGTGCAATGGGCATATTTTGCTCAATTTTTTTCCTTGTCAAAAAGGGATCCTGAATTATACATTTTTCTGTCTGCAAGACTGTTAACTGAGCATTTTTCTCCTCAGATAGTGAGAACAGCAGCCATGTGGTATAAGTTGGGAGTTTTGTAGAGTATGTCTGTTTTTATTCCTGTGCCATGAATAAATGCACAAATGCATCACTTCATAACCTGTAAAAGGGATAGGGAACAAACAATGAGATGTACTTATAAGGAGACTAAGAATTTTGAAATCCTCAAAGGTACAAAACTTTGGCTAAGGATACAGAGAAAGGAATAAACTACAACATTAAATTGATAGGCACATTTATACCTATTGTAGGGTAGTCTGCTAAAGCAAAATCAATAGGAGGAAAGGAGTAACATAGTAAAATATTGCAGCTTGAAAGTATTACAGGGCAGGGTGTAGAAGTATCCATGCAGACTGAAAGTGTTTCAGAGCATGGAGTAGGAAAGACTAGCAGAACTAAAGAGAATGAATTACTCACTGAGAAAGTGTATTCTAAGGGAATGATGTTAAAAACTGCAGAAAATTCACAGCTTGAGCAGAATTTTAAAAATGTTGTCAAGCTAAACCAGGAAGCAGTGAATGATGAGAAAGAAAATCCAGTCAATAAGCAAAGAAGGAAAGAAAAATGAGAAAGTGATGCTTACTGAGAGACAAGATAACATTGAACATAACATTAGTGATATTCATATTGAGCCAAAACACAGGAACAATAGACAGAGGAAAGAGGGATCTATCCATAAGGTTTATAAAGGAATGGAAAGGAATAAGAATAAGCTGCAGCTGACATTCAAGAATACTTTAATGAGCTTTCTTTCTCTGAAGAAGAGTCACAAGCCAGGACCCAAGTACTTGCATTGATAAGAGAGGAGTTAGTGTCTTCTACCTCGCAACAGTCACAACTGGCTGACCCTAAAGAAAATCCAACATTGGATGACCTCCAGGTAAACTGGATAAGCTTTAAAAAGCACACTGGGAAATGACACTTGTGAAGAGCAAAGGAGAATATAGCTAGCGTTGTATGGGAGGAAGATGAACCAAGTGTTCCAGTTTCTAACTCATATTTTGAGTTGCAAAATGAGTTATTGTACAAACTAAGGAAATAGAGGAAGTACCACATCAACTATTAGTGTCCAATCCCTAGTGATGAGGTTAACACATAGACAACTAGAATGATACATAGGAAAGGGTAAGATTAAAGCATGGGTACCAGCAAGGTTCTACTCACCAGGAATAATAAAAAAAAACTTGCGAACTTGTGTGATAGATAACATGAATAACATAAGACAGCCCTTCACACTGGCTTTACAAATCCTTTAAATACAATGCCTATCATGGAGGTGCCATTTGCAAGTTATTGTATAGTGTAATACATCCTGCAAACCCTGCTCATTTCACAGTTAAACATTCCTACATGAGTGCCAGCAATGTCGCTGAAATGTGCCCAAAATACCTGTCATGAACGGAGATGGCACCAATTTAAAACAAAATAAAAAAAAATAGTTTGCTTTGCAGCATTTCCCATCACAACCAAATTAGAAATGAACACAAGCCAACAAAGATGGGGAGCTAACTGTTAAAAAAAAACAAAAAAAAAACAGTTTTGCTCCACATTATCTCCCCAGCACAAACATAGTAATAACTTGAAAGGAACGGACGTGACCAGAGCTGGAGTGCCTCCTGTAATGTAAACACATCTATACTGCATTCTCCAAATGCAAGATTAAAAATAGTAATTTACAATTTCATACTTTTTATCCTGTTGTCAGTAAAATAGTAATACTAATTAGAAAGAAATGGAAGTGAACAGAGTTGGAGTTCAGGATTTAGAATGCATCTGTACTACGTTGTCCAAATCCAAGATTAAAATCTGTACTTAGTCTACATTATAAAAATAATAATAGTTATATTGCAATACAAAGGAAGTGTATTGCTGGTATAAGCGTTTATATATAACTGCACTTAGTGCACATTTCAGAAAAAAATAGAAATGTATTACAATGTATTTATGGCACAGGGCAAATGCATGGCATTCATTGACAGCCTGTCCATCAATGGTGTCATGCCCCATTGCCTGTCAATCACTATGGAAACACCCAAACCTGCATGAACTTCACTGATGGTATTACACTACACAATAAACCATTTGAATGTATTACTATGGACATTATTGGATCATTGGTAAAATCCAACAGTGGGTTTCAATATGTCTTTGTTATTTTGGGCTACCCCCCTTCAAAAGATTAATGGTAAATTTATGGCTAGGGTGCTAGTCTTATTATTTTTCAGATTAAGTATACCTAAGGAAATAATCATTGACCAGGAGACTCTATGTATGTCTTGAATAATGTAAGAACTGAGCCAAACAAAACAAAGGTCAGGCAATTAAAACCCTCAGTGTAGTATTCTCAGACAGATGGGTTCAGGATCCTTTTACCTAACCATTTTAATCCAAGCTGCAAAAAGTTATTAAGAAAAATGATAAAAACTGGGACCAGTTAATACCATGCCATATCATACCTTCTGTTTTTCATTACAGAAGTATTACAAGGTTTGACAAGGTTCAGTCCTTTTGGGTTATCATATGGCAAGCAGTCTCATGGACTGTTAGATACTAGCAGAGATACTTAGAAAGAAGAAAACAACTCATTTAGAAATGTAATAGAACAGTATACCAATGTACTAGACAGGCTGAGAGTAGATGCATATCATACAAGAACATAGAAGAACAGCCCAAACTACACAACAAGGGGTATATAACAGAAGTGCAAGGAATAGAGAATTCAAACTGTAGATAAAGTGTTAGTTTTTGGCTAAATGACAGCGTCCTTTTGAAACAGTGGAAATGTAAACTACAAGGTTAGACAGCCTGGTAAGCGATGACTAGAAATATATATGCCATATCAATGTTCTGAAACCACAATGGAAAAAAAGTACTGACCTCTGTAGTGAACTTAATGGTAGAAACTGATGGAACCAGCAGAAAGACGAAAACTGACTACTGTGCCTGCAATTCAGGTAGATGGCACACTATATAAGCAACAGATTCAATAGATAAAGGTAGATTTTTGTAAAGAAGCAAGGAAGTACTTTCAGACTTACCTGGCAGAATCAACCATATTTAGACCGGTTTCCTATTAGAAGACCGAAGACACATTCTTTTTAATGCGTCTTGGTCAAACTCAAAAACCTGAAACGGCAAAATAGCGAAGCGGCTTTTAAGCAAATTCTTTCCCTGTGAAAGAATTTGCTTGGCCACACTGTTACTTTGCCATTTTTGGCACTGTAGTGCGGTCTCGGAGTTGGTATATTTAAGTAGAGGGGTGTGGAGGGCACAGCCCCCACATTGGGGGATGTGGGAGCAACCCCCCACTTATGCAATGTTTAAAGTATTTTATATTTATATTTTTTTTTGGAACAGCTGTTCTGACAGTTCAAAATTGTAAGCTTTGACTTATATAGGGTCGATTAATCACTGTTCAAGTTTTTAAGCATTCAGTAATCTAATATAGACCCTTTAGACCATACCAGAAGAAAAGGTTGATTTAAAATCTTACGGAGTACCAGAGTCACAGAGAAAAGCTCTGCAAGAAGGAGCCCAAAAATGTATAACATGGGGGGGTGATTGAGGAGTCAGAATGTGAATGGAATGGACCTGGGGGGTGATTGAGGAGTCAGAATGTGAATGGAATGGTTCCATAGTATTATTTCCAAAGCCTGATGAAACAGTCAGCTTATATAATGATTTTTAGGAAGCTGAACAGCATTTCAAAATTTGACAACTACCCAGTGCTGGGGTAGATGAGCTAATAGAAAGGTTGGGGGAGGCAAGTTTCTTGACCACCGTTGATCTGACAAAGGAGTACTAGCAAATCCCTCCAAGAGTTGAAGACAGGGAAAAGACAGCCTTTTCTACCCCAGAGGACTTTTTTCTAGTGTAGTCTTTACTTCTGAGCTACATGGTGACTTAAGTCTTAAAGTCTATATCAGATATGCTGCAACAACCTTGGGCTGTATCATAATACTGTCTGTGGATTGGGACTCCCACCTAGCTAAGGTGCAGGCTGTGTTAGATTATATGGGACAAGCCAGTTTGACAGTTAATGCCTCCAACAGCTAATTAGACATGGCTGAAGTAAAATATTTAGAATATGTAATGGATAGTATAATTGTTTGGTTCTAGAAATAAAAACTATTAGCAGTAAGAAACTGACCTGTTCCAGGCATTATGAAGCAAGTGAGGGCATTCTTTGGGTTAGCTGTGTAGTCCTGCAAATGTGTACTTTATTTTGTATCTACAGAGTCCCCTGTTTCAGTTTTGACAAAGGAGAAGTTGCCTTTTAAAGTAAAATGGACACTAGTGGTAGAAAACATTGTAAAACAGTTGAAAGGGTTAGGAGGGTGGCCTAATGGTTAAGGTGTTTACCCTTCAAACACAAGGTACAGGGTTTGAATCTCACAGGGGATAACTGGCTAGGCTTAAAATGGCTCGCTAGAGCAATTAGCCTAGTACCAACTTATGAAAAAGGTGTTATGTTCAGAAACTGTTACAGCACATTTGAATTTCAGAATGTATTTTGTAGTTTATTGGGCCAGTGCTTCCACAGAACTTTGAGCACAAAGAACACCTTATTTGCTTTTTAAGTTGTTAGTTAAGTAGAGCAGAGACCAGGTATACAACTATTGAGAGGGAATGCTTGACAATCAAGTGTGTGTTTTCATCAATTAAATATTATCTCCTTGGCAGAGACTTTACATTGTTCACATATCATGCCCTCCTAATGTGGCTACATAAGGAACATGATAGGAATACTAACATTTGTTGGTGGGTGTTCTCCATTCACCTATTTAAGTTTACAGTAAAATATCTGTCAGGGTCAACGCCATTATGCAGGTGTCCTGCCTAGGGCTCAGAGCCCAATCTAGCTCTGTCACCCACTGAGGTCATCAATCTTACTACAGTGCATGCTCTAAGGAACTGTGCAGGGGATGGTGCACTACTGAAGGCGCTGAATTGTGGGGCAGAGGATGCTATATCTGGGCATCTAGTTGTGAACAAACACAAATGCCAACAAAGGATGTCATGCACAGCTCTGTGCTCCAGCAGTTAGTGCTGCTGATATTGAACATGAGTGGGGTTACTGCTCACACAAGCACCTTAGGGTCAGTGCAGTGTCATGTACTAATATTATACAACAACCCCCCCATTAATATTCCAAAACATGCACGCTGATTGGTCAGCGTGCACGTTGTAAATCAGAATTATAGTAATGGAAAAAGGTCTGGTCGCCCAGACTTTTTCAATTAGTATAACTCTTTTTTTACAGCAATGGAGAATGCAAGATCTCTGTTGCTGTTTAGACACTGCCTCACTATGTTAAAGGAGTTTAACATAGTGAGACAGCTTTAAAAAAGTAACAGAGATTTTCCTGTCTCCATTGCTTTTTTTAAAGGTGTCTTGCTATGTTAAATGGGTTTAACGTAGAGAGACAGCTTTAAAAAAAGCAACAGAGATTCTCCATTGCTTTTTTTAAAGCTGTCTCGCTATGTTAAACTCCTTTAACATAGCGAGACACTTTGTAAAAAGCAACGGAGCTCTTGCTTTCTCCGTTGCTTTTGCCCACAGCTCTGATGTACTGCGTAAGCATACGCATGTGCAGTACATCAGAACTGCCGCAGAATATCAGACAGCTGCGGAAGGGCAGCAAGGAGGCATTATACAATGCCATTATTTAAGAAAAGTAATTATTTTTTTTCTTAAATAATGCCATTGTATAATAGCAATAACCCACTTCTGGGTGTGGGTAATGCTGGATTTACCCACGGTTGTCTTTGTTTGGCCACTCGGGCTTTGCCCTCGTGACCAAACCACACCAACCATGGGTAAATCCAGCATTACCCACACCCAGGCGTGGGTTATTGCTATAATAGTGCATTTAGGATGCACTGCATTTGTCTGGAACCAAATTGAAATATAAATACGAAAACAGGTCTTTAGCATAACTTGTTATTTTTGCTTGTGCTCTTCAAATTGAAATATAGGCTTATGCTATGACACCAGTGTAAGTGAGACCAGTTTTCAAAACAGCATGGAAAATAGGAGTACTCTTGAAAGTTCTGAAATTAGGTTGCCAAATCTGAAAAAAAAAGGAAATGATAGATACAGACTTATTTCTAGATGAAGAGAAAACTGATTTGACTACATGGAGAAGTTCAACAAATGGATTAATGAAACTGTGACATGGGACTAACTAGTCCTAGGTTTGGTTCTGTTCATACTAACAACATGTCTGTTATGTAAAACAAGAACTAGATCTGAATTCTTACATGCCTAGAAAATGTGAATGTGTGGTCATCTGTGTGTGTGTGTGTGTGTGTGTGTGTGTGTGTGTGTGTGTGTGTGTGTGTGTGTGTGTGTGTGTGTGTGTGTCTTTGGATACACAAGTGTCTATATCTGTGTGCATGCTTTTGTGAATCTAAATGGCCTATAGAATCAAGGCACAGCAGGTAATATTCTATGATGTGTCATATGCTTAGCTGGTCACAGTGAAATAAACACTCATTTAATTTGGCCAGAATGGCTGGTTTGTTGGTGAAATAGCAGCCCTTAGGTCTGAATGCAGCAGTGTACAAATACAACATACACTAGAGCTACCTTTTCTAATATGAAATGCCTAATGCCCTTGTAGTCAGGTAAAAGGATACCAGCACTTGGTTTTACATAAATATGTTTTTGCAGACATTCAGTTAAATCAACCACTACCAGTTTCCACAAGCAAAAACAAAATAGCAGCCACAGCACTGTAATCGAGATATCAACATTAAAGAAGATTTTTTTGTTAGACTTTCATGAAAACCTGAGGAATTTGAACAAAAAATAGATTTAATTTGGTATACATCTGCTGTCTTAGCCTTTCCTGTTGGATTCTACAGCCAGTATTTTTTTTACAGTACCTTGTTTTTATGTAATTTGGCCTCATGCTGCTTAACTACAAAGCCATTTAACCACACATGCTTCCACTTTCACTGTCATCCATGGTCTCTGGTGTTCCATTTATCAGGAGTCTGATCAGAATGTCTTTTTTTTTTCTTATAGGCTGTGGAGTAGTATTTCCATAACAATCCCCACCTCTCCTTTTTTCCCCGTTGCTAGGCAATGGTACAGTTTGAGCTGTGAATTGCATCCATTTCCTTCCGAACATATTACAGACCTTATTATTAGCATTTAGTTCACAGAAATTGCTGTCATTATGCAAAGCGACTTCCCCTGAAAGTAACTCATTAACTGCAGGTAGTTTGCTGTAGTTTGGTGAGTGATTATGATCGCAGACTGCCTTGGGCATGGAAAACATTTAGTTCTTTTAAGATACTTGATATTACAGACATATTTTTTTTGACTTTACCCCTTCCCCATTTACAAAGTTCTTGTTTCTGCTTTTATGTTTTTAATCAGCAAATGTTAAACAGAAGGAGATTAAAAGAAGTTTAAAGTACCACATCAGTGGTGTGCCTGTCTGATTATGCCCTGAAATGTTCGCTGAGCTTGCAAAGAAAAAAAAGTGAAAAATCTTATCCACAAAGAGTAATATCCTGACAGGAAAGGCAGGAAAGGATAAATGTAAAAAAACCCTTTCCTTTCTGAATACCCTGCAGTGAAGTTCAATTCTTTGCATTGCAGATTTTTGAGGACCTTGCATATACCAATTTGCATATATTTCATAGTAACCATAGAAACAAAATTAACAACCAACAACAGAACAAACTTTGGCCCTAATTCTGTGATAAGACTGCTGAAGGACATGAGTACTAAAACTGCAGATTAAGAGAGAGAGAGACAGAAAGAGAGTATATTAAGGTCCAAAGGGTATGAAGTTTTGAGCTATAGGAAAATGATGATACATACTTAATATGCAATGAAAAGAGTATAGCAGCAGTGCTGGTTTGGGTTAAACTTATTAAAAAGGAGTGGACCCTCAGAAATTCTGGGAATATTTGATGCTATTTTAACTTTTCCAAGAGCTTGTAATAAATGTTATACAGACTCTTATTCGGAGTGTTATACTCTATATATGTAAAACTGTTAAGGCATTACCACAGAATAGTTCTGGGAAACACAGTAACATACCCGAGTATAGTCAGTAAGTATGAAATGAATACTCCATTTAGTAACACAGTTTACAGTGACTTCAGTCCAGACTATGGTGCTATGAGTAAACATTGGCATATCATAAGAGATTTTTTTTAATACAGATTGTTAACATGCTAAATAAGAAGCAGCAGAGGTAATGTATTTTGAATACTGTTAAATATGCTGTATTAAGCATTTTCCCTGATTAATTACACATATCTACTAAACTATGTCATGGGTTATAAGACTTGGGTGCCACTACTAACAATTATTTATTTACTATTTGTTAAACAGATGGGTGGGCTGGTAAAAGGACCCTTTTCATCCACTACCTGGGCCATCTAGCAAAACACAGTACAGAAAACCGAAGCGGCAAGCAAAACACAGTACAGAAAATAGAAGCAGCAAGCTACTCAATTAATGTTACAAAAATGTGATAGAAAATAATATATGTATAAATTTAATGTAAGAAGCATTCTAAATAGGCAAATAATCTAAGTTACATAGAAAGATGCTAACTAGTAAAATGTAAAGTAAGGAATCAAGTACACCAATTCAAATGTGTTTACACTGACTATAAAATGGAACAGGAGTTCTAGATTAGAACTACTTGATCTAGATTATTGCAATGAAATGTTATTAAGGAACCCAGAGAGTAATACAAACAGGAAGTTCAGATAGCAGCAGCAGAACCAGATTAAAACTAAATGGGATCCTGGACAAGGTATTCCACTGCTCTTATCATGATACACTTTGTGTAAAGGCACTTTTTACATTCCCCTGAAGTTTTATCATCTCCACCTCCATTTACCATTCATATTTAACAATGCTTTGATTTTAATGCCAAAAGTCATAGTTATTAACATTTTAAATTTAAAGCTTTGAGCCCCATTGAGTAGTATGAGTCTGATTCTTGAATACTGCATGACTATGTAAGACAATGCTTTCAGGCCACAAGGCACTTAAACTAAGCTGGGTTACCCAAATAGCACATAAATAAATAAAATAAAAATGTACTGATGCAGGTCCTTGCCTGTGGTAAGCAAGTGAATACGTATTATTCAAGAGTTTACATCATTATTACTAAATACAAAATAAGAAAAATACCTATTGAACATAGCAGGCATCCTTTACAAAGGTTAATGTTTTTGCCTATTGTAACAACAATCTTTAAGGAGTGCTAGAATACAAGGCAGAAGTAATTTTTTTTAAAATTTGTATCACCTCCTGATGTAGTTGGAATATATATTGCGAAAAGTTGTGATCAGAACTTCATACCACCATAAACCAACACCAATGAGTTTACTGACTAGAATACCCCTTTTTTAGATCAACTGAAGTACTAGTAAACCAGCTGTATTTCTGTGACTTTCTCCTAAACATAGTTATTGTTGTTGTTGTATCTTTCGGCTTTTCCCGGTTAGGGGTCGCCACAGCAAAACTCCGGTCCACTAATGATTGGCAGTATATCTTTACATGCCGAGTTGCCGGCCCTGATGCCCAACCTTCAACGAAGGTACGCCCATTCACGCATGTCTCCACACAGAAGACGCTCTAGCTGAGAATCGAACAGGGCAAAGTCTTACTGTGAGGCGACAATACTACCGCAGCACCACCACCGCAGTTTTTCTCCTAAAGAAAGTATACTAATCAATATTTAATCCTTAAGAAACACCCAGAAGGCAAAAGTATAATCCCCTTCATATTGTATAGAATATACTGTGTCATGATTGTTTATATTGAATGTCCTCAACAAGCTATCCATTTATATACTGTACAAGTTCTACTGTAATTTATTTTTACTGCATAATGACATTGTACTCTGCATATTTCTATCACTAAGAAATGCTATTTATATTTGTATGGTTTCTTATTACTGTTAAACTTATCCTGTTGTACAATAATTTTTGTTTAGTTGTTTGCTGTAGTCATTTTTAATTTGTTACTGGAGCTTTTTTTCTCGGCTCTCCACTGAAAATGGGTTATTCTGACCCAGTGGACTTTCTCGGCCAACAAATGCCAATAAATAAATAAATAAATTATAAAACCTTGAATAAATGAAATAGAATAATAATAACAGTTATTAAACACAAAGTGTCTACCTCCCAGTAAAAAAGCATTTAACAATTAAACTTTATAAAGTAAGCAAGGAACATGAATGAATTCAGCTCATATTTGGAGCAAGCCATGTACAGTCCTGTAAGTAAGGAACAATAGTTTGATTTAGTCAGGAGAGAGTGAGATAGCTCAGTAGAGTTTACACAAGATGCTGTGCACATCTGCATTTAAATTGCAGCCTAGAAAGCTAAATATATATACTTAACACTGTACGTACAGTTCAGAACTATGGATACAAGCTGTCAAACTTTGGGTTCAGTAAGCCTAGACTACAGAAATAACAGGTAAGAAATTACACAGAACCATACTTTTCAGTATGTGGTTTGTTGAATCATGTGTGAAACATAATTTTACATACTAAGGTATGGCAATAAGCAGAATATGCCTTTCTTTTGATTTAATTTTCACAGAAACAGCTATTAATATTTCTATTTTCACACACAGTCTACCCAAGTGTTTTACCTGTATTTTAATGAGCTTTATGCATTCATATATTCACTCAGACTATAATTATTAATTAATTAGTGTATCAATGTTAACTGGGAAAGTGAACACATCCAGAGATGATTTTCAGCCATGACCTCAACCAAAGGAATAGAACATATTGATTGTAGATTAAATAATATATTTCATAATACTATAGAAATGTTAGAGGCAGTGAATATCTTGGAAATATTTGATTCATTTGAACAAGTGAAAGTTTACAAGGGAGATTCATTAGTTATAAACTTATGAGTAATTGGCAGGACTTTGAGAACATTTGTAATGTCCACTTAAGTATGTATAGAAAAGTTATAACCAGTAGTTCAGTCATGTATATTCCTCCATGGTGAAATGTAAGGCATATCGAACTTTTAAAAAGAAGGAGAAAAAAGGAGAAGAAATGTGTTCTCTGGAAGAAGTACAAGATCAGCAGTACTAAAAGAGCTAACAACTTAGTGAATAGAAGACTGAAAGTGTCATTGCATCAAGCTGAATGTAAATTTGAATGAAATTTAGTGAATGAATGTTCTATCAAGAAATCTACTTGTATGTCAGAAGGATAAAGCTTTTGGACCTATAACTATCAATGGTAATGTCATGTATGCTGGAGTGGAACTGGAAATTTTGTTCAATAAACATTTTTTGTAGGTGAAGCTAATGAATGTGATAATTTTGTAGTAAGTGCATCGATAGATGTAGATGAGTGTCTGATTTTCAATATAGATGAGAACTTCACTGGGTCATATCAAACAGGGCAGTGAAATGGGACCAGATAATATTCCTGGGTGTTTTGGGACTTCTTGTAGCAAATACATATCAGCCACTACTACACTTCTTTTTAACAACCTTTTGCACTCTGTCGTGGTTCTAGTAAGCTGAAAACCTGTTGATATTGCCTCAGTTCATAATGGAGGGTCACTTTAGACTTATCAGCTTAATTTCATTGGTTGGAAAACGTTTTGAAAAGTGTTTACTATAGATCCTAAACTGAGATATTCAGGGATGCTTAATGGATCTTTTTCAAAATGGTGTCACAAAAATAGGTCTACATTTACTAATATTATAGAATGTTACAATCTAGTGTCAGAAGCATTAAACAAAGATGTGTCTTTTATAGTAGTGTACCTTGATCTATCAAAAGCTTTTGAAAGTGTACTTTACTCTGCTATACTAGGCGGTATGCATATGCATAAGGATAATTCCGTTATTATTCACAGGGTAGCTAACTGGTTGAATTGAAGGTGGCAAAGAGTGACAGCTGAAAACTACACATCAGATTGGATAGGAATTAGTGAAGGTGCCCCACAGGGTTCAGCACTGGAACACATAGTGTTTAATTTGGTCTTTTCATTCATTCATTCCAATTATACCTAAAGCTTTGATGGTCTAATATGGGGATGACATTAAAATAGGATTTATAGCTACTAATCCAGAAGATATGCTCTACTTTAATGAATATTTGTGCAATGTGTACTCCAGGTTTTAATCAAAATGGAATGAAAGTTAACAAGGATAAGTGTGTTGTCTTTTATTTTTGGAAATCTAAAGTAGAATTAAATGTAAAGTTGGGACCAATCAGGTTGCAAAACTTATCAGAATATAAGGACATAGGAAATACTATTTGAAATACACTGAAATTTATATATGTCCACCCCATTATTTTTTACTCAAGTAATTTTTATTTTCAAATAAATAAAAATATTGCAGATACAACATAATCTAAAATCCAGTACATAAACAGCTATATACATATATTTGGCCTGCAGGAAAAATCAATAAATGAAACCAGTTTGATTCAAAATACATAGACTAACATACAATGAAGAAAAGCACTTACAGTAATCAGAGAGAGGTACAGTCCAATTATAGATTTTCAATAAGATTTAGTACCTTTCTCCAATGATTATTTGTTAACATGTTTAGATAGATTCTCAGTTCTTTAATCTTGATCTCTTTCTGTGCTGTGACTTTCATTAAATCTAGAAATTCTTCCATAGACGATGGTGAAGTGGAATACTATTTCCTCATAATGTACTTTATACTGCTAGAATGGTCCACAATAAGTAAATATTGCCCCTCTTCAAATGAGGACCTTCATTTATATTCAATAGCACTAACGCTTTAGATAATATAAACAAATCTGTGAATAGAGCTTGTAATAATTATTAATATCATTTCAGAATTGTTTTATACCAGTGCACTCATAAAAAATATGTATCCAGTCTGCTCTGCACACTTAAGAACATCTCCAACATAAAACATAACTAGAAGTACTAAACTTGGCTATTTTATCTGGCGTTAGGAATGTTTTATCCAGATATAAATTCTGCAATGCTGTGACCAAGAGGTAATTTGACAGAAAGCAAGAGATTATTTTTAATTTCTGTAGTTAAAGATAATGAATGTCCCTTAGTAATATAATTCCAATATTTTTCTTGAGGTTTTGTTTTACATATTATACAGACTTGAGGTGATGCTATTCAAGTTAAAATTGTTATAAACAATTTCATATAAATAGATGACAAGCTTTGGTTTTCCTTTGAAAGAAGAACCATTAATTATTATGCATAAATCATGGGAACATGACAGGACATTTTGTAGAAGTAGACAATCTTGAGATGATAGTTTATATTGCAATACAATGTCTTCTCTATCTAGTGCCTTATGTTCATTCATACAATGTTGCCAACATATGAAGTTTTTAGATTCCCAGATATTTAAAGTGATTCTGTGCAATTTGTCAGTAATTTTTTTGTAATACTAAAGGGAATCAATGTCTCAAACTAAAGCCTGATCTCTATATTCATGTTAATAAATTTCCTGACTGTATTAAATATAAAATTAATGGAATTTAGTTTAGTAGGTTTTGATATAGTATATTGTATACTAAACATAGGGCATACTATAACTTATTAAATTGATTGGTTAGTGGAAAGTTAACTGAAGTATGACTTTCATTTAATACTATGGTTAAATATAAGCACTTCCAGTCTGATGTCTACCCAGTTTATAATGGTTCTAATTATAGAGGCCTTGATATATGTTTCTGTATCAGGAAATTTAATTCCTCCTTATTTCCAAGGTATACTATGATGAGTAAACACTATTCTGTTTTTTATTTGGAAACCATAAACATTTTAACAAAAGAGAGATTATGTTTTTTAAGAAATTTTCTCTTTGGGATCATAGATATGGCTTGTGAGATAAACAAAATATTCATTAAAAGTATCATTTTTATTAGTTGTAATCTGTCCTCAAAGGTTATAAACATTTTATTCCACATTTCTGTATGGATTTCAGATATTTTTATAATGTTATTATAATTCATGTTTATTGTTGATTCAATAATGGTGCATAAAATAATGCCTAAATAGTCAAAATCAGGTACTTGGTTGTCAATAATGTGTTTTTTGCCAGCTTGTATTTTTTTCTTTTTATTTAAAAACAAAAATTGTGATGTTTGTTTATTAAAGTGTAAACCAGAGATTGAATGAAACATCTTTATTACTAGATCTAACTCATTTAGAGTTGTTTTAGACTTAGATAAAGTTAGTAATATGTATTCTGAGAATAACATTATCTTAGAGGTAATGACTATATATTGCTATACCTTTTATGTTTGGATCAATCTTTACTAACATGGCAAACATTTAAATAGTTATTACAAAAGGAAATGGGGACATGGGACAGCCTTGGTTGGTGCCCTTAGTTATAAGAATGGACTCTGAAGTAAATGAGGCTAATTTTATATAGGCTAATTTTATATAGACTAGATTGTTTTTATATATATTCCTTAAAAGTGAATTTAATGAGTCAAATGCTTTTTCTATATCTAAACCAATTATTACAGCTTCTTGATGTTCTCTATTTAATATTTCAATGAGGGTAAGTACTCTTTTAATATTATCATCTATTATCTGTGATAGCGGAGTTTTTATTCTATTAACTAATATGGACATAAATAGTTTATAATAGTTATTTAACAGGGATATTGGTCTATAAGAGCTACAATGCTTATGCTTAGGATCTTTATTTTCTTTTATAATTGGAGTAATTAAAGAATATTTCCAGGAAGGTGATATGATACCCTGTGACTCTACTTCAATTAGTGTTTTGTGAAAAAAGGAGGTAATAGAAGGGGAAAAATCTTATACATTTCTATAATGATAACATCAATTCCTAGTACTTTATTATACTTACTTTCTTTAATATTGTCTGACTTCTTAATATGTTATTTTATTTTGAAGGGGTGATTTTAATTTTTCTGGAATTTTCTTAATATTAGAAGCAATTGAATTAAAATATGAGAAGCTATACACTAGAGAGTTTGATTTATAATGCTCAGAGAAATGATGTTTAAAGGCAACAATAATGTCTCCTATATCAGATACTATCTTTTTTCTCCTTCATGAAGTATGTTTACAATACCTTTAGTCGTTTATTGGAATTTAGCCCTCATTGATATGCTGTGCAAATGTTTAGGTGAAGTAGCGTAAGAGTTCAGTTTTAGTTTTTCTAATACCAAGTTAGTTTATGTGTTAATATTTCCGTATACGTTTTATTTAATTCTTCTTTTATCTTTTTCTCAATAGACATGTTTGCTATACTGTTGATGTTGATTAATAACAGTTGAGATTGTATGTTTAATAGTCCTGACTCCCATTCCTTAAGCTTATTTTTGAACCACGTTAAAGTTTTACAGTATAAATATATATATATATATATATATATATATATATATATATATATATATATATATATATTGATCCCTATCATATGATAAAAACCTCATTTGACTGAATCACATTTGACTGAGACCAAAAGAATGAAATTTCAAAAGACTGAAAAGTCACTTGACTGAAATCCATAAGACTGAAACCCATAATACTGAATTTCAACATACTAATTTTGAAACTGGACCATATAAAACCAGACTAGATGGGGGCTATGCCCCCCACCCCCCCCAATATGGGGGGCTGTGCCCCTACACACCCTAACTATATATATATATATATATATATATATATATATATATATATATATATATATATATATGGGTCTATATCAAATGAACGGAAATTAATATAATCGAATGTATTTACATCGACACATAAACGCTGAAACAAGTAAACGTCGAACACATAAAAGCTTGAAAATCAAAACATCGAAAACTTTTAGTTGGCCAGCAACTGCTCCCTAGTGTAATAAGTGTAACTAACTACCAAAATTAACTTTTCTTACCCTACCAAGCTGTGCTTTATGTACAAGAAAGGAAATATGTTTTACATACAAAACGGGTATTAAACTATACCGTATTTTAAGTAAACTACAAACTGAGTGATTACATATTTAAATAACCTCCTCGCCCACAAATTAAACTATGCCGTATTTTAAGCAAACTGCAAACTGAGTGATTACATATTTAAATAACCTTCATGCCCAAGAAATCAAAATGTGCACTGCAATAATACGTAGAAAACATATGGTGCACACAGCATATCGATGTTAGTATGGTATTAAATTTTAAGTAGCATGCCAACTGCACGTAAGATTCAAGTACAGTATACTGTTCTTTATTTTTCAAAACAGTTTGTAGATGAAAGTCCCTTTCTAAATGTTTCTCTTCTTTGGAGAAACAGGACATGCAGACATTATCTGTAATCTAATTTCATTAACCTGATTTTGCTCTCTAACAAGTACTGACAGAACAGCTGGTATGTCAGAAATACGTCTGCCTAGCAGACACCTAATCCTCCTATGCCAGCCCTCCACGTAATTTTGTGTTCATGGTAAAGAAACATCATTCAAACAGGAGACATTCCAGAACGATATAAGGTACACAGGAGGAAACCGTAAATGAATTGTAGTTCTAGTGATCTGCTTCCATAAGTGGCCCAACACGTAAATATCAGAGAAATATGTGATCAACTCTTTCCCGTCAGCAGGAAATGTTTTACTTAGCTCTCTAAATGCTGGAATCACTTCATCTTCCCTCAAAAATGAAAGTGCTATTAGTTCTTTAACGGAATGCTGAAATTCAAGAGAAGTACCATAAAGTCTAGATAAGTTAAGTTGCTGAATTTTGCGCCACACATTCTGTGAGAAATGGAAGAAACAACCTTTACTTTTCACATTGAAAAAGTTTGCTTCTATACTTTTAATTGCAGCTAGTTCAAAGTCACACAATACGTATTCCACCGAAGGTGTTAAATCACATCTAGGTAACCAGTTAAACAGACACTCCCACATCAAATTGTATGCCTTAAAAGACTTTTTAGTCATCAAGATACATACTAAAGGAAGACATCTCTGTTTGTCATCACGGTTAACAAATGCATGAACACTATATAACTGCCTACATAGTCTACCTTTTGTAAGGAATACTCCATCCATGAACCATATATTTGTATTACACAAGTCTTTGACATTTTCTTTTGTTGTAAACAGTAAAACATATATATATTTAACTGCAAATCTACCTTATGTTCCTGGATGAATTCAGATTCTTTTAATTTATAATCATCCGGACATACTGCACCTAAGGTTGTACATGATTTACAGTTTGTTAACAAAGTTTTTCTCCTAACTCTGTTAACCTGTTGTAATAGTGATCGCCTAGCAGGCAATGCAACAGTAGACTCAAAGGACGTGGTAGCAAGAATGTCATCAACAACTAAACATGGTGTGTTCCTGCAAGTACTAGCCATATCCTTCAATGTACTACATGCTTTGTACTTTTCAACTAACGTTGGATCTGACGGATGATCATGAATAGTAGAATTTCTTCTCCACCTTTATCAACTGTTATAGCCCTACCCTTACATTTATCATGAATAGTAGACTTCAGGAGAATTTCTTCTCCACCTTTATCAACTGTTATAGCCATACCGTTATATTTATCTGTTGTTTTCAAATGACAGCACCAATACTTACGGCTTTTTAGAACCTTCTCTAAATTGTACAAATAGCCATCAACAACTAGCATATCTTTCTTTTTTTGGGATTTAACTGTGTAATAGTTACAACCTATTACACCAGGTCCAGCAAGAGTGCTACAAGCCATAGCTGCAGGTATAACACATATTTGCCGGAAATGTTAATTTAGATACTGTGTTGTTATGTTTTATTTTCGTTATGTTTTTAAGTATTTCACATGAAGTATAAACGGTATTTATTTAATTAATTGATAGTGAAGTTACAAAAGTGAATATACGTACACTTTTTGTTTATTTTATTTACGGGTATTGGTGCTATTTCATTACATATTCATATTTACGTTCGGACGTTATCATTTAACGTACCTAACAGGCAATGTGGCCAACTAAAACAGTTCGATGATATATTTTTCGCTGAAAGAACATTTCAACATTTAGTTGTTTCGGCGTTTATGTGTTGATGTGAATACATTCGATTATATAAATTTTCGTTCACTTGATATTGACCCATAGATATATATATATATATATATACACACACACATATATATATATGCTAACTCCAGGATTGCACTACAGTGGGGAAAAGGGCATAGTAGGAGCAGCATGTAGACTACTGTAAGGTAAGTGAAAGGTATATGCTCATTTCCCACTGTAGTGTGATCCTGGAGTTAGTATATATAGTTGTGGGGGTGCAGCCCTCCACATTGTGGTGTGTGGGGGTGTAGCCCCCACCTAGTCTAGTTTTATATGGTCCAGTTTACAATTTAGTATGTTGAAATTCAGTATTATGGGTTTCAATCAAGTGACTTTTCAGTCTTTTGATATTTCAGTCTTATGGTTTCAGTCAAATATATATATATATATATATATATATATATATATATATATATATATATATGGGTCTACCTGAGTTAGTCGAAACGCCAGAAGACTGACAAGCGAATTGCGAGGCCCAGAAGATCGACAAGTCAGAAGACCGATGCGATGGATGAAAACACTGACGCCGAGGATGCCGACATGGGAAAAGGCTAAGTATGCGGTAGTGACGGACGTTTGGGTGCGAGTAAGGTAAGTGTGGATATTGATGGTGTGTGGGGATAGGGGTGGGTTAAGTGAGTTAGGGTCAGTGCGCGGGTCAGGTAAGTGTGTGGTAGTGATTGTGTTTGGGTTAGGGGCGGGTTAAGTGAGTTAGGGTTAGGGAGCGGGTCAGGTAAGTGTGTGGTAGTGATTGTGTTTGGGTTAGGGGTGGGTTAAGTGAGTTAGGGTTAGGGAGCGGGTCAGGTAAGTGTCTAGTGATTGTGTTTGGGTTAGCGGGTTAAGTGAGTTAGGGTTAGGGCAGGTTAGCTGAGTATGCGATAGTGACGGACCTTAGGGTTAGGGTTTGGGTTAGGGTTGTAGATAGTTGTGTATGTGAGGTTTAGTGTGGGTTTGTAGGGATTTTGGTGTGCTTGTGTTGTGTGTGTGGTTTTTGGACAGGGAATGTGTTTTGTTTGTTGATTGTTGTGATTGTGGTGTGTGCAGTGTATGAGGTTTCGTGTTTGTGTACCGTTGGTTATTTCGTTGTCGGGCATGTGGGGTGTCGTGTTTTTGCACTGTCGGTTATGTGGTTTCGGTGATTGCGTTGTCGGTCTTCTGGCGTGTCGATTATGTCAGGTAGAACCATATATATATATATATATATATATATATATATATATATATATATATATATATATATACAAGACTTCAAGGAGTCCCAGATAATTGTGATATTTATCACTGGTATATAATTAGTTTCAAGAAAAAAATGGAGTTCAGAAACTAACCAAGGCTTAAATTCTTTAGGTTTTGTGATGTAGGCTGAGATTCTTGTAGAAATGATTATATATAGATGATGAATATGATTATATTTATATTATATAAAGATAATTCCTTTATTATTCACTGGGTAGTATGAAAAGTATGCTTCAAACATAATTCAACAAGCCATGTACTAAAAAGTATTAAATCAAAAGAAAGGCATATTCTGCTTATTGCCATACCTTAGGATGTGAAATTATGTTTCAAACATAAAAAGTATGGTTCTGTGTAATTTCTTACCTGTTATTTCTGTAGTCTAGGCTTATAGCCTTTCTATAACTTATGATTATAATATTTCACTAGTTCTACCTTATAACTAGTATTTTGACAAAATTATAACTTGTATTTATAGATCATTATTAGAGAAAGATGCAATCATTTTCTTTCTTATGTATTTACACTAGAAGGAACAGATGTACACCTATCTTACAGGCCTATTATTTAGACTAAGGTATTCAATAGTGAATGAGAACACATAATAAATCAAAATAAAAATAATAATAATCAACATCTTTGGTTATGAAAATATATTACCATAAAATAACGTGAGTTTAATATTTCCTGACAAGAGTACAACAGAATTAATAATTCCCATAAGCTCAGAACTTTCAGCATTAGCAAACTTATATTAAGCATTGTTGAATATTACTTAACAATATTGACAGTTATTATTTTTCATTGTGTTTAGCAAGGAAACTAGACATTGGCCCTTTCATAAGTATGAGTTTCTAAATATCAAAACTTTCCTGATCTTTCTTAAGTAGTTCTAGTCAGTTTTCCTACATACATAAAACCTATATTTCCATAGGACAGTATCACTATATTGTCAGTAGCTTACTGCTCAATCAGTTTCTGCTGTCAGGTTTGCTTAAATTTCTTATTAATAGGCTGAAACAATTAGGTATTCATTTTATCATAAGTCAAAGCAAACAATAAAATGCTATACTACAATTTAGTTTTGTTGCAGATATCCATGTGAAGTGTCCACGATGAGCAAGACAAATTAGAAGTTCAGTAATTAGGTATAGGATGAACCTGTCTTTTATAATAATGCCATGAAGTATAGGACAGTGTCCTGAATAAACTCAAAGGAGAAAGGTAGTAACTGAGGTTATTTATAATATATGCCACTATCATCTCATGTTATGACTAAATGATTTCTATATATTGTTCAAAGAATGCATAAAATAAATATTGATTCCCTTAAAGCACTCTGTTAAGTTATCAACAGACAGATTTATCCAGCTATCCTGTTAGTAATAATCACACATACTTAAAACAACCAAGTAAACAAGAAGCAACTACTAATCTTCCTTATTGTGAACACTTGTCAATAAGTCACTTAACAAAATATGCAAGAGTAGATAATTTGAAAAAAGGGATATATATACATATATATTCCATTACTTATATTAACTTGATGCAGACTATGGTATGACTTACAGCAAAAAATATATATCCAAAATCAGTTACTAAAATAAAATTAGAACAAGGTGCAACCTTCAGGAAACAGTTATTTTACAAGCTGTGACCTAAAAATACAATGATTACCCATATCTTTTGCATCAGATATACTGAAATATATGTTAGACTTGCAGTTTAATATTCCAGTCTACTACTACTACAACTTACAACTACATATACCTAGTTACTCCAAAGCATTTTCTATGCTGTGCATATTACTGTTCATTTTAATTAAGTACAGGAATTCCTATGTGCATCACTATAAACCATAATAGAGAACATTCCACAATATAGTTATTGTAACTCAGTAAAATGCATAACTGAATCCATTAAATTAAAAAAAGCCATTTTTTAATGTACTGTTTCTTTAAATGCAGATAATCATAGAGTAATTGCATAAAGCACTTACTTATATGCTGTGTTTTTCTGTTCATTTTAATTAAATCTTGAATTTCTGCTGCTTGTAGTGATTAAATTAAGTTTCACTTACCCAATCTAGCCTGGTTGGGAGGGTGGCCTAATGGTTAAAGTGTTTGCCTTACAAACATAAGGTGCAGCGTTTGAGTCTCACAAGGGATAATTGGCTAGGCTTAAAAATGGCTTGCAAGGGCAGTTAGCCTAGTACTAATCTATGTACCTAACCAATAAATGGTTTATAGTGATTCAATTTACTATTATTAGTGTTTATTCTGCATCTAGATGCTATTTACTTTGTAGGGGGACCAAACTATTCACTGTGTGCTTGGGAAGTAATCCCCCTTACGTCTTTTCAAAACAATGAAGGAGGCCTCATCCTGAACTACTAAGCAGTCAGCAAGCAAAGGAACTACACAGGAGCTCATAGACTCTCACAAGGTATGTAAAAAGCTTCATCTCTTTGGTAGAAATGGAATCTTTTAATTTTGAGTGAAAAGGAAAAAAAAGTTGAAAATGAAGTGTATGAAGTAAATGAAGCTTAAATAAAGTAAAAAAGGCCCTTTATTTACATTTATCAGTTCTTAAAAACATAACAACACAACAGTATAATAATCACTTCTACTTTCTTGAGAAACACATTTAAGCAACAGAACAGTAAAATAATGTTTAAATTGCAGGTTAGTAGTTTGGTGTGTAGGAATATTTTCCTTTCCCCTTTCCAGCATTCTGATTACATATAATAGATGGATGTCTATGTGTATGATTAACATATTTTAAATTCTCTAATAGAGATCAAACAACAAATAGATATTTCATAACAGTGACAAGTTAAAGGCAGTGAAAACAAACATTATGCTAATCATTGTGATAGATGTTGCTTCTTATGGCAGTACTGTGTTAAATATAAAGGAACCTTTACTAACATTAAAAAACACAAGTTTAAATAAAACTTTGTTGTTTGGTTATAAATCTTGCAGAATTATTCTTTTTTATGTCAGATAGCATGTTTATAAACATTATTGAGAATGTTTTTTCAGTATTTAGAGGTTAATACTAAATATAAACACGTTATTTAGAAATTTTAAATGTTTCCAATAGTAGTAGGATGAATGCATCTGCCCATCATGTTGCTAATAATAGGTTTTGACCTTGATATTCGTTAATGACGATCAGATCAAGTAGAATTAAATGCATTAGAGTATGACATAATAATTAATACATACAGAGAATTGATGTTATTAACTGCTGTGGTGACTCTTCTGTTTCTTCTTTTTAACATCCAACCAAGTATTCTTTTCCAAGGATCTTTTTAAGGAAGGAGAAGAACAAACCATTTCCTCTGGTATAGTTATTATGTTGTTTTTTGGATGAAAAGGGAAGCTTCCTCTTTGTTCTTAAAAGTTCTCACTTCATTAGTCAGACTGATTTTAATTTTTGCTGGATAGGTTAGTTGTACTTTGATGTTATTCTGCTTGAGTAGTTTTATAAGTGGCCAGCATTTCTTCCTCAAATCAAGTACTCTGTTGGAATAGTCATTGCCAAATCTAATCTGGCTCTGCTTGTACTTCAAGGGACTTTTTTCCAGGTAGCTCTGAGCACTAATTATTTGTCTAAATAAGACATGAATTGTATTACAATTGATCTGGGAGGTAATGAAGGTGATGTTCGTATTGACTTTCCTATTGCTCTGTGTGCTCTTTCAATTCCATATGCAAAGCCTTCCAATAAGTTTAAAATGTTTGGTATCTAAGTGTTCAAAAAAGAGATAATGTCCTCACCTTCACTTTTTTCAGGTAACTCAAAAATTCTAATATTTCTCCTTCTTTCCCTGTTTTCTAACTCATCTATTTTGTTGAATAGCCAGGTATTTTGCTTAAGAAGAAATTCAGTTTGAGTTTCATCCTCTGTTAATCTCCCATCTATATTAGTTAAGGATGTCTTTAAGTCAATTATTTTTAACTGATGTTGTTAGACCATTTCTTTAAGGGCATCTGTTTGCTTCTGGCAGCTTTCTTTGAGATTTTCTAGATTTTCTTTGAAGTTATCCATTTTAGAGACAGTTCCTGTAAAGTGGTAGCTACCAGCTTCAGTTCCTTCTTTAGAGAAGTTTCAGAGTGTGAGTTCCAAGTGACGTTCATTTTCTCAAGGTATAAAAGTCTCCATTATAATTTGACAGGAAAATATAAAAAAAAATCATCAAAGTTGCAGGTTTTGAGTATTAGATTATTATCAGTGAAATTTGATAAGTTTTATTAAGAAAGAATATTTTATTAAATCTTTAGCTATTGAACCCAAATAAATCAACTGGAGGAGTGAGTTATACCTATAAAATTGATGAATCTAGGACGGCCTTAAGAGCAGGTTATCTAACTCAGTCTATGGTGCACTTGTGGAATAGAGTTCCACTTTATATTTATCAGTCCTCTTCTGTAGAAGTTTTTAAAACCAAATTTGAATCCTTGATGGGTCCTATACTGTATCTGTTTATTATGGAGACTGTGTTTTGATTGGCCTAATGGCCCATTTGCAGGTGCTAATGAACTACTGAATTATTGAATTATATTTCTGTCACGCTCAGTGTTTCCATGAAATGAGGAACACATGAATAGAATATTTCTAAAGGCTGACTTATCTGAATATCAGTAGAGTGTAGATAACAATAAGCATACATATGGTAACATGTACAAATGAATTATTTAAGTAGACCAAAGCATGGAATTAAGGAATGTTGTATATTAAGGGAGCAAAAGACATGTAGAAATGACATAAGTTGGGAATATGCATATGCCTGATGGAAACTGGGCTTATAAGCCCCAGAGTTTCCCACATAAGGGTGGGAGGGGGCAAATAGCTCTTTACATAAAGGTGGTATCGTTTGAGGTGCATTTAATCTATGTTCTTAACACATTTCCTCTGGCTATTTTCAAAAATATATTTTTGATAATACTTATAGGAAATTGTTTAATATATGTCTAGAAGAAAATCAGCAGATTAAATGTTTATTCTAGATACTGTGTGCAGTACAGTTTTAGTCAGCGTTTTAAGTGCTGACTTTTATTCAAACAGTTAAACCGGAGAATTATTTCTTATAATCATATTAAATAATGCTACATGAAAGTCATTCAAAATAAACTGTCACTGTAACCATTAAATATTTTGTAATTGTTACAAAATTGTAAATATTTAAGCAATAACCCACGCCTGGGTGTAGGTAATGCTGGATTTACTCACGGTTGGTGTGGTTTGCTCACAAGGGTGAAGCCCAAGTGGCCAAAAAAGACAGCCGTGGGTAAATCCAGCATTACCCACACCCAGAAGTGGGTTATTGCTATTATACAATGACATTATTTAAGAAAAAAAAATACTTACTTTTCTTAAATAATGGCATTGTTTAATGCCTCTGTGCTGCCCTTCCACAGCTGTCTGGTATTCTGTGGCAGTTCTGATGTACTGCGCATGTGTATGCTTATGCAGTACATCAGAGTTGTGGGTGGAAGCAATGGAGAAAACAAGATCTCCTTTGCTTTTTAGAAACTGTCTCGCTATGTTAAAGGAGTTTAACATAGCAAGACAGCTTTAAAAAAAGCAACGGAGATCTTTCTTTCTCCATTATATTAAATGGGTTTAACATAGCGAGACAGCCTTAAAAAAAGCAACGGAGAAAGGAAGATCTCTGTTGCTTTTTTTAAAGCTGTCTCACTATGTTAAACTCCTTTAACATAGCGAGACAGTTTCTAAAAAGCAACAGAGATCTTGCGTTCCCTGTTGCTGTAAAAAAAAAAAACTAACAAAAAAAAAAAAAGGACATACTAATGGAAAAAGTCCGAGCGACCGGACCTTTTTTCATTAGTATAAGTCTGATTTACAATGTGCATGCTGACCAATCAGCATGCACGTTTTGGAATATTAATGGGGGGTCATTGTATAATTAGTAATTTTTATAAACTGTAGGTTCATAGGTACATAAGTGTATACTAGGCTAACAACCTCTAGGGCCCATAAAAGCATAGCAGCACAACCCAAATGTGACCCACAAATTTGATTTATATTTGATTTATTGGGGGTGATGTAGTGACTGCCTCTGTCCATCAGAGACATAGTAGCCAGACCAGAGTGGAACTTCCGATCATGCATCCATTGCTCCAAGTTGCACTTAAATAGGGAAAGGGAAGAACTCTGTTTCTCATATATGGGGATCCTGTTCCAGAGAATGGGAATCCTCTGAGAAACATATCTGTTTCTCCAACATGTCCTATTTGTGTTGCAAGCAAAATTTAGGTCTTTTAATCTAGTAGTGCTGTTTGTCTTGGAGATCTGCAAAAGATTCATCAAAACAGGGTCAAGGGATGCTTTGCATGCCAGGCAAAGATCACTTCTCAGAAGTCTGTATAATACTGAGTAAAGAGACAGAGCTTTGAGGCGATCAACATAGGACATTGTGTTTAATCTGTAAGGAACCTTTGTGGATGTTCCAGTTTCTGCATGTGTCTGGCCAGGTACATATCGAATGGGCATTATACTTTATGATAGCCCTGATGAGGGCCTATATGTCATGCCCTTGCTTATATGTTGAGCAACATAGAATGATTTTCTTACTACCTTGGACACATATTGGTTGAAGGCTAGGTTTCCTGACTAGTGAATCAACTTTTAAGGCTGTTTTATTGATGATGTAGTTACCCAGGTGGCAGACTTCCCAAAAGGTACTATAATGCATTTCTTGGTATTGAGTTTTAAGCTATGGTTTTGGCGTTAAGCATTTGTCTGTATTAGACCTTCCTGAAGGGTGTTTTCATCTTGAGGGGATTCAATGACTGCTCCCAGCTTACAGTCATCTGACCAGTTAATGTTCCGGTGATTAATTTGCACATTTGACTACCGTTTTGCAGTTTGAACACTAAAAAAGGCCATGCTAGAGTTCTGTATTCTTGCTACCTTTGCACAATGTCCTTGTGGCTGCCTGTATTGCATTGCATTGGTTCAAAAAATTTACAAATATTTCTGCATCTGGTATTGGGCCTATTGTCAATACTCAGGCAGTGATAAATTCCTAATTATTTGTGCAGCTATTTCTTAAACAGCTGACAACATGCTGTGTATGGTGTTAATCATTTCATCAAACAAACACAACATCCAGCACAGAAATGTTTTTGGCTTAAGACTGAACAATAACTTCATGAAACTGAGCCTCACAACTTTCTATGACAGAATCAGAGTCTTTTATCCATCACTTCTTCAATTTCACTTTGTAATCCTCAACTCTAGCATTACTTAGATCCCATTAATATCATTCATTCTTCAATCACACTTCTTATTCACTTCAGTCTTGCTCTGTCAGACAAATTTCCAATCATCCTTCTCCCTTCATCTCTCTCCCACTATTAGGCACCTCGCTACTTACTTTATTTCTTTTGTTCATCTCCACTTCCCTTATAATAATTGGTATAAACCTGTGGTTATATTGCTTTCGTTGTGTGTAACCACTGCAAATATGTTATATATGAATTGTATATTTCCTCATTGTTCTTATATAACTGTGCAGTTCTTGTAATTAACTACATTCTTGTTCTTTTGTAACCTTACTCAGTCTTGTCTTCAGATCCTATTGCAAATAGCTACACTTTATTGGTTACTACCTCTTCCTTGTAACAGCATGCTATACCTGAAACTGGTCCCCTGGATAGCATTCTACCCTGGTTAGCAAATGATAAATAAATAGGAATAAATAACTAAAAAAGGTTAAAGAACAGTTCAGATGAAACTGTCTTTGGGAAAATATTAATGAAAAGTTGGAGAGGCATGGCCCTTAATAGCTTTCTGCACACGCAAACCCACAGTAGTTTAGAACTTCAACTTTTGCTCTAAACTGCAAGCAGCTAGCAAGTGTAAGTGATTCAGCAAGTAACACACATAATTCATGCCAGGAAGAACAGAAGACTATGCATTCTGTCCACTCATCAGGTACTGGAATTCATGTTCTGTTATTGATATTGCAGTACAACATTATGACAGGGTACACTTATTTTCACTGTGAATAGGTAACCTAAAATGCCCATATATCAAAACCATGATGATAGTTTACTGACACACATCAAGCCATCCCAAGATACACAGACACACAATCACACAATAATACTGCCCCTGCCAAGCCATATCTGTGATCAAATGACAGTAACAATTTGTCACTTTCATCCATAGACTGCATCCATACCCACCAGTACTAGTCATTTTATTGACTGCATATACTTTACATATTTAATTGTGATCATAAAATAAAAGAAAAAAGAATGGCCACAGTAATGTGGTTCAATTTGTTATACTCAAATACACCTTTCCTCTACTAAGCCAGATCACTGAATATTTAAATATCTGGGCTGCATGAAACACAAATCTCTAAAGAAAAGATATTCAAGCTGGAAAAACAAACAAACAAGCAAACAAACAAACAAAAAAAAACAAAAATAGTACCTGTTGTAATTTTTCCCCGGTACACTTGTATCATGCAAGTCTGACTCTTAATGTTAAGGTATGCCTGCTCTCCTTCTCACCCAGCTTTAGTTTGCCTTACCATTCATATCTCCTACCATATTGCAACTAAAGTTCCCCTGTCAAATACTGGGACTATTTTTTTTCAAAATATCAATACTCTCATGTGCTTATATGGTAAGTTTCAAAATGCTGTCTCTACAAATACATGAACTGTATAACTTAATAGTTCAACCTCACTGTATTTTTAAAGTAAAAGTGCTGCACTGCTGCCCTAGTACATTTTTCCAATTCAAGCATTGATAAAGCATGAAAAAATGTGTTTCAGTCTTAACTGTGGCTTACCAAATATGTTTGTATATATATGTTTGGGTCTAGAATGAAATAACAGTTATTCCTTACTTGAGACACTAAACATCAGAATTAAAATATCTAACTGACAGAGACAAACTAATTTAATAAATCATATGAAAACAGAATGGAAGACAATAGATATTATTTTGGGAAAGATGCACTCCCTGATGTAAGACCTTTAGCCCCATGGTCTACAGATTTTGAATGAACAGAACAAATGCATGTGGGTTTGGTAAGTGTGGGTTAGGAAACTAATGTCAACAATTTTAGATACTCTGAAATTTTTGGCATTAGGAATGGGAGTGTTTGTTTCAGTGTATGCAGGTTAGAGCAAGGGTTAAGTAAGGATATACATTTAGTATAATGTGTGTGTGTGTGTGTGTGCCTGAGCTATCTTGTGCACTGATAGTGCTATGGAAATGATTTTTATAAAATATGATGCAAGGTTAGGGTTAGCACACATTAGTAAGGTAGGGTTGGGAGGATGATCTTGTATATATCATATTTTAAGTTGAGAAATCCCACCAGAGAACAAAGAGTAGTGCTTCAACATATTACTATAGCTAGAAATAGTTTTGCTATAATGTATAACTAATTGTCTCAATTATATTTACTATATACTTAGCATTGTACAATGATCTTTTTCTTTCAACGCCTACTGTTATTCATATGTATCCTCTATATTAAGTTATACCATGTTTAGGACATTTCATTATCCTAATATGTTTCTTTTAATTTTTACTGTTTTTTTATGTCATAAAATATTTATTTTTAAATGCTGTTATTTAAATTGACTATCTTTTTTATTGAGTGGAGACTTTTCTTCCCAGGACCCATGACTCCACAGAAAGTGAAACCTTCAAACTGGGCTTTCTAATTAACAAATGTAAGTAACTAAGTAAGTAATATAGTACATGAATAAATAAATCCTTGCCTCTTGAGTTATAAATCTAGCATTTAATTACTGAATAAAGCATGCTATTTTGGTAACTACTCTACTGTCACTTGATATCTGAGAAACAGCTTTGGTTTTCTTTAAAAAAATGCTCTGTAACAATCCCATTACATATTATTTTTCTTTTCTGTCTTTCATTCCTCTTTGTGTTTGTCACCCTCCATCTTGTCGCTTCCTTCACCTGTTTCAGTAGATTGACTGTTTCCTGTCTTAGCTGTGCAATATCCATCATCAAGACATAAAACAGGGCATATTATCCATTTTCTTGCCACTATTACCCTGTTCTCTCTTTCTTTCTTTTTTGATCTAACATTAGCTTTTGATTTTATGGAAACCTCACTATTCACTGCTGAAGTACCCTGTCCCCTAAATATTTTTTCAGATCCGAAGGAAACTATAAATATGCATGTACAAAACTGGTTAAAATATATATGGCTGTAAATTGTGCATAATGTTTACATGTATATATAACTAATGACTCTTTGCTGTAATTGATTTATTTGATTACTCCTTCACATTGTGATCGCAGATGAACCTGAAAAAGGCCCATGGAGATCAATGTTCTGCCTTGGTCAGTAGACAGATATTTATTTATTTATTTATTTATTTTACATTTGTTTACCGGGAAATTCTGAGTGGACAGTGTCCTTTTTCAGCAGAGACCCGGGGATAAAATCTCCACATAAAATTTGATTGACATTTACATTAATACATTTTGTTAAACAATATCACAAAATATTTTCTATGATACAGACAGTGTAGACAACATATGACAATACAAGGTAAGAGAATTATCTGGAATGTAACATGTCAGTTTAACATTATTCAGTGATTATAAATTACAAAAAGGAAAGAGTAGCAGATCTATGTGGTAGTAAGGAAAGTAATTCACCCTAGACAGGGGGATGAATGGAAACTAGTTATGATAGGAGTACATCTGATTAGGTGTTTCGAAAAAAATTGAAGAACATCCTGGCCTTGGTATGATAGCGGCAATTTTGGTTGTGTCTATATTACAACATCAAAGCTTTAGTTAATCGAATAACTAAAGCTTGATCTTGCAATATCGGCAGCTAAAATTGTTGAACGGCCAATTCAACCAAGGGAAACACTTCTCTTGGCCGAATAAAAAAAAAAAACTTTACATCCGAAATCAAGTGAGGGGCTTCGACCCCCACACCCCCTACCTAAATATACCAACTCTGAGATTGCTCCAAATTGGAGAAATGGGAATACTCCACAGAATGGCCAAGGGAAGTGTTTCTCTGGGTTAAATCAGCCATTTGACAATTTACGGTTTCGATATTACAAGTTCGAGCTTTAATTATTCGATTAAGTAAAGCTTCGATCTTGTAATATAGAACATTTTGGTTAGGGTGTGCAAGAACATATCCAGGTATTTAGTAAGTGTGCTTTAAGAATCACTTTGAACTTTGTTGGGTTTGATTGAGATTGTTTTTATATTTAGAGGAAGGAAATACCAAAGGGTGGCTATGCAGTTAGAATAAAGAGCTTCTCCAGCAGAGTTGTTAGGTTTTGTAATATTAAGTAAGCATTTCTTGTTAGAATGAAGGACATGATTGGCAGTGTATGGTTGCAGGAGGTTTAGGAGGGCAGGTATTTTGTCTGGGTGATAGACTAGCAGGTGAGTCATAGAAAGTTGGTTATAAACTAGAAGGTTGGGGAGTTCTAACCAGGAGAGCTTTTCAAGAGATGTGAAATGGTGAGTTCTAAAAGAAGAATCTGAGGCAAACTTAGCAATTTTATTGTAATAGGCGTCAAGTTTGTTTAAATCTGATTTCTTGATATTGGTAAGAATGGGTGAAGCATAAAGAAGAGTTGAGATTAGGTGAGATCTAGCAATTACGGCTTTTGTGGTATTTGTGAGGAATTTTTTGTGTCTGTATAGTGATCCCAATTTTTTATAAACTTTTTTATTGTGTGGAATATGTATATGTTGAATTTCAAGTTTGTTATCTAAGATCACTCCAAGAAGACTGATGTGAGTTACTGGGGAATAATTGTGTTATTTGCTGATGTTATAGTAAATGATAAGCTAGGATCACTAGATCTTGTGGGATGGAATATCATACGTTTAGTCTTGCTGGGGTTAAGAATAAGTTGAGCATCAGATAACCATAATTCAACCTTAAGGAATGACTGCTGGGTGATATCTTGTAAGTGTTGGAGTGTGGGGGCAGCACAAATTGTGGTGGAGTCATCAGCACATTGCACCAGGGATGCATGTGAGGTGGCAGAATGAAGATTGTTAGTGAATAGAGTGAAGAGGAGGGGACCCAGGATGGAACCCTGGGGAACACCTAGTGTAACTGGCAGAAGATGGGAGATGTTATGCTGCCATTTTACTGCTTGTTGACATCCCACTAAGTAGTCTTGGAACCAGTTAATGGCAGAATGGATAAGGTTGAGATTAGAGAGAACAGTTAGGAGTTTTTATGAGAAACAGTATCAAAAGCCTTAGATAAGTCAAAGAATAACGAAGAAACTGGATTGCCTACATTCCTGAGATGGTTAACCGTATTAGTAAAGGTCATCAGTGCTGTTGTAGTGCTATGATTTGGTCAAAAGCCATGCCATGTATTAGAAAGAAGATTATTTGTTAACAGATAGTGAAGTAGCTGAGACTAAATACATCTTACTAGAATTTTGGATAAGGGAGATACGATTGAAATAGGGTGATAGATAGATAGCTCGGTTGAAATAATATCTTTATGTAATGGGGTAATATAACATTTTTTCCATATGGATGGGACCTTTTGTTCTGAAATGGAATGATTAATAAGTATAAAAATAGGGTAGCAAATGGCATCGGCAGCGATTTTTAGGTATTCGGCTGGTAATAGCTCAGCTGCTAATGTTGTTGGTTTGAGTTCTTTTTAGATATTTTTGATAGTACCTATTGAAACAGGTTGAAAAGAAAAGGTATTATTGTTTGGTACAGTTTCTAGAGTGGTTTGAGTGGGTGTAAGGCTATTGCTATTTATAATGGCCAAAATGGTATCACTGAAATATTTATTGAATTGTGGTTCTATAGTTTCATTTGAGTTATTAGTTGATGGGGAAGGTGTGATTGTTTGGCCAGGGTGTAACATTTTTTTTTAATAACAGACCAGAATTTTTGTGGATCTTTTTGGTATTTGATTTGACTGGTGGTGAAAAGGTTAATTTTATCCTGCCTAATTTGGTTTTTAGCTTTATTGCGTAGTTCAAAATAAGCCTGTTTGTTTATTGGGGTTTTATTGTTGGTCCAGTTGTCATAAGCTTTATCTCTTATTTTTAATAATGATTTAGTTGCTCTGGTTAACTAAGGGGCATAATTGGATTTTATTCTTATAGTCCTGGGAGGGGTGAGATCATTTAGCATTCTAAGGAAGGTTGTATTAAAGGACTGAACTGCTTCCTGTAGAGGTAGGTGTTTGATAGGTGACCAATTACAGTGTTTTTGAATGGATATGAAGTCTGTAGAGGAGAAGTTTCTTTTATTATGGATTTGATGATAAATATTGAGTTTAGTTGGGTTTATGAGTTGTCTGAGAAGATAGGTTGGATAATGGTCACTAAGGGTGTCAGGAAGGCAGCCTGATATTAGAGAGAGTGATGGCTTATTTGTTAAAGTTGAGGACAGACTGTCTTCCAGATGATTTGTCAAATCTGGTAGTTGACTTTATTAGCTGAGAAAAGCCATAAAGATTTAAATGGTCAGTTGATCTGGGGGAATCACATGTATTCCAGTCTATATTGAAGTCTCCTAAGATAATGGTTTTCTGTGGCAATGTGTGAGATGTCTAATGGAGAATTTGTTCAACTGTGTTATGATTATTACCTGGGGGAATGTATGTTGCTATTATATTAAACTGTTTCTTGGGGTTGATTATTAGTTTAGAAAAAAGTATTTCAGCAGTGCTAAACTTAGGGGTACTTAGGTTGTTAGGAATTAAGTTGAGGTTATTTTTTAACAAAATAGCTATTCCACCTCCTTTTTTTCTTATCCATGTCTAGCCTAAGAATATTATATCCATATGGTAATGTTTCATTATTAGGAATGTCAGATTTTAGCCAGGTTTCTGTCAGTATTGCAATGTCCTGTGAGTAAAGATCGATGGTTGCATGGAATTCAAGTATCTTGTTAAGAATACTTCTAATGCTAATGCTGAGTATTAATAGACCATTTCCTTTTCTGGGGATTTTGAAGAGGCTTTGAGGTAGAGCTGAGGGTTGGGAGTTTGAATTTGTTTTATTTGTAATGGGTCCAGGGTTGGGGTGTATGTCTCCACTAAGAGTTAGCTGAGTTCTTATGTATGTGATAAATTTTAGGAATTTTATTAGTGTATCATGTCTAATGGAAATAGTTGGGAAAGCATTAAGAGTGAGGATATGGTATGTAGATGGATTAAAAAATATTGAAAATGGATGGATATTAGGATGTAAATGTAAATATTCTGATAAATGGGTGGGAATGGGGTAACAAAATTGGTGAACTGGTGATTGAGGAGAGTATGATAGGATTATAATCATCAGAGATTGTGAGTATACTCAGGGGAATAGAGTATAAGACTATCATATTATTAGAGGACTACATGATGAGTGTGATATAGTAGAATTGAAGTTAGGTGTTAGGTAAAGTGTTAATGGTTATTGATTGCATAATTGATATAAAGGGTGTCACTAGATAAGTTTAAATGTACATGTAGGGGGGTGGGTGGGAATAGAGGGAAGGGTAGGGGAGCAGAGTGAGCCCGATTGTAGCAAATGGCGAACGGAGCAGTTGAAACCACAACACGAGGGTGGTAGTCCAGTAAGCAAACAGAAAACAATCAGCAAAACCAAGACAGCCAGTAAATCAAGCATGCCCCAGGTCAGTGCTCCTACAAAGTTAAAATGGATAGATAGAGTGATTGACAGATAGATTGATAGCTAAGTAATTCAGTCCTGTAATGCCATTTCCCTAATCTATCTTCATCTTTCAGCTGTTGCGAATTAGTATTAAACCCAAATTATCTCACAGTAAAACATTTCATTCATTTCAGAATACAGTTTGATCACATTCAGTATGCTCATGATCCCCAAAAAGTTCTTGTCTGCATTTTATGCACAACATAACCAGGTGGACTGCTCAGTACAAAAATAGCAATATTTAGATTTCCAGGATAAAAAAGTACACATTATTTTGAACAAAAATGTTATTGGGATATGCAGTACTTTTTCCGTTTTGCTCTTCCATTCCACATAACATTCCCACCCTATGCAACACTTCAAAAGGTTGACTTTTCAAAAGTTCTCTTAATGTCAAAAATTTATGCAACAGTGTTCTTATGAAGCATTCCTAATATCCCTTTCGGAAACAATATCAGTTCTAAGCTGTAGGATGAGTTAATTTCTGAATTGTTATATTATTGCTTATGAATCTGTTTGTTTGGCATCTTAGGCAATCAGTTCTTTATACAACAGTATCACAGGACCCATCATTTTTCTACAACCTTAATATATAAGTGATCTCACCTCCAGGATTGCAGCTCCCAAATGTTACAAGCAGTAACCCTGGCCAGGTAGTTAGGACTATTTAGTTCTACTTTACCTTATTATACACCTAGGACTATTGCTGCTCGAGACCATCTGGTTTGGTGCTGGGCAGCATTGCTGGTTAGGTTAGCTGCAGATTAAACAAAATAAGCATCCTTCCTCGTCCAATTACAAACACCTTCCACTCCTATCCTTTCAAATACACATCAGGACCTACAAGCAAGGATGGGCACCATAACTTTTAACCTCTTAGTGCAAGAAATATGGACAAAGCCTAAAATAATGTGGGGACAAAAGCCCAAAAATATGGACAGGTTTTAAACTTAGAAAGTTGCTAGAATAGCATAATTTTTATTAGCATGCATTTTCTGAAGAATACGAAGTCTGTAACTTAAATGTATATCAATATTTAGTGACTTCAATCCTCAGTGATTTGCCAGAAATCCACAAATTTTATGAGGAACAGACCAAAAATATGAGGCAAAAATCTGTACAGTTGAGAGGTATGATGGCTACTTTCCTGCTATCTCTGCATCCAACTTGGTGGACATGGGCATGCTGAGGCAATGTAACAAGTGCTTTATGTACACTGACAACCACTTAATTCTCAAACAGACAAATACAGTATGTGAGAGATGTAGTTACACATTGACACTGAAGGCTAGACTCTCTCATACAGGCAGAAAAGCAACAAACAGGTTGTCTGCAACTCACACACATCACTCAACAAACCCGCAAAGGATTATACATATAGACCCACATATGCGGAGTGCTCTCAAGTAACTCACCCAGACCTCAAAGGCCTGTCAGGCTCAGTCCTCAGAAACTCTGCATGCACACAGACAAGACAATTCCTGTCACAACACATAAAGCCACTTCTCATTGTGTCTCAGCTACTAAGACCATAAGGCAAAACACTCTAAAACCCAATATTCTGGTCATAGAAGACTCCATTGTGAGACACACTGATGTCCCTCTTAGCAGGCTGGATAAGGGGAAGGTTACAGTTAGTTGCTTGTCAGGGGCCAGGATATGGTAGATCATACAAGAGCTCAAGTCACTTACCCCTAAGTACCAGTATGACTTAGTTATAGTCCATGTGGGCATGAATGACCTGAGATGTACCTCCTTGGACTATATGAAGAGATACATGATTGAGCTCTCAGAATATGTGTAACAGGCAGGGTATGAGCCTAGAATTGAGCAGCATTCCACTGTGTTGACAAGTCACGCTGCTTTTCCAGGGATGGTCTTCACCTGTCACCTATAGGCTTTCAGATATTGGCCAAAACATTATCCACCCCTATAGTGCCTTTTTTAGGCATTGCCAAGCAGACAAACCTTCCAATGTAGCAAAAACCATTCAAAACAAGCTAAGTTTGTTCCTGCTCAATACTAGGAGTCTCAATAGGAAGCTGCACTCCCTGAAAGCTCTACTCACCCTAGAGAATGCTGACATCTGTGCAGTTAATGAAACATGGTTCAAAGCCACAGAAAGCACTCTGGCAGTGCATGGCTATAATGCCTTTCATACATTCCGACCACCCACTGAACATGAAAGAGCAAAAGGTGGTGGTGTATCTATCTACATAAAGGATAAGCACAACTCAAGGCTGGTCAAACAATATGATATGCTTGAGCTGCTCCATGTCCAACTAACCATGAGAAAAATCCATTAATATAGTCTTGCTAGCTACAGGTCCCCCTCCATTAACCAGGAAACTCAATAATCATAAAAGAAATTACTAGAATCACTCAGCATCTAGCCCAATACCATACTAATGGGTGATTTTTTAACTAACCCTGCATTAATTGGGAGGCATACATGACCAGTAAAATGCAGGCTCAAAGATTTCTTGACTTTGTAAAATCAAATGGCGTGGAGCAGCTAGTCTGCACTCCCACTAGGAGAACAAATATCCTAGATCTAGCACTCAAAAATATGGAAGAAGGCTGTAGACCCCCCAGTGTAATGTCCTCACTGGTAATATCAGATCACAAAATGGTCTCCCTTGAAATAAAGGTAAAATGAGTCCCTCCACCTAACACCAAAAACTTTAAGAACTTCTCTAAGGCAAATTAGCCCCAGTTAAAGGATGGCATAGCTAGTTTCCAAGTCTCCCCAAATCCAGAAAACACAGAAACCCCTGCAGAGGCATACACAAAAGCCCTGTACAGCCATATAAACAACTACATAGAAATGGCAGTACCAGACCAAAGTAAAGTCAGGTCAAACCACAAAACAAATTACCCTGGTGGACCCCTGGCATTAATAGGCTATACAACAAAAGAAAGAAAATCCTGTTGAGAAGTAAGAGGGAAAGTGAAGATTCAGAAACAGTATTTTACAAACCAACAACTTCCTACTGGTACAATGAATGCAGCCGCCTGGTTCTAATGGACTATTACGCTCTGTTCCATTTTGAAAAGGCAAAATATTGGGTTCCAATACTAAAAAAAAAATCTTTTATTGAATTACTGAATACTTTCGTCCCTGTATATAATCTCCAAAAATTCTTCGAAGTAAAAAGCAATCTAGTATTCCACCCAAGCTTAAATACGCTTACTTGATGTTAAAGTCCTCCCCTTTTCATGACTACATCTTACTTATTACAGTCTTAAAGAGACCACCACATACAAAATACAAAATCCAAACATTGCAATGTTAAAATATTAATTGAACATTTTAAAGCAAATCAGAGAACTAATCACATCTCTGAAAGCAGAGTTGAAGTAAAATAGCCTCCAAAGCTAAGGATAACCATAAGGCATTTTTTCAGTTATATCCCCAGTTTTTAGGGCAGTATTTAACAATGCTCAGAATTAGTTGTAGATGGCATCCATCAAACAGCAGAGGGTCATCCGGTCTGGGGAACTAAACTTAGCGACTCAAACAAAACGTGAGACAGATATGTGTCTCAGAGTTTGCCCTTTCTTTGGAACAGGCTTCCTATTCACATTAAGCAGAGCCCTTTCCTGGCCCTCTTCAAATGCAGTTTGGATCAATGGATGGGGAATCACAAATTCACATGTGGGGTAGTGCATATGTCCTTTATGGAGAAGGGCAATCTGTAAGATACTCAAAGCATTGGCACAAATCTTTGCCATGCTCCTACCCCTAGGGGCCATATTTTGGGTAAAATCGGGTTATATTGGCAAGGCTTATAAGGGCTCTTAAGCTGTTAGCCTAATAATTTCCTATGAACCTATAACCAAGAAAATTATGACGCTCTTCTGCTCCATTGGTACAGTCTGTTGATGCACAATAGCCACATAGGACACATGCAAATGTCCAGTGATTCAGGTAGTACTAGGCACTTACCTTTTATTACCCTGTTGAGAAACTTAATTTCATCTAATCTGCAGCTATATTATCTCACATTCCTTGCTTTCATCTGATGGCTCATTGCACAGCTGTCATTCACCCATATCTGAGGGTCTGATGGGGGAATACCTTCTGCAGTCTTTTTCTTTTCTCATTTCAATGTGTTAATGTGTAAAGCTGTTGATTCCAACTCTTCCAATACTTTTAGCATGCCTGCGGATAAATCCAGCTAAGACAGCCCTTGTACCTCACTGAGGGGGCGTCCCCAGTGCTGACTTCCGTAATATCATTATTTTAAAATATGTAAATACATGTCAAATATTTAGTAGCTAGAAGAAAGAAATTCACAAACTCCTCCATCAACATTTGACCTCAAAACAAGCATCTTCCCACTCAAAAGAACAGGGGGATTTCCCTGGCATTCTGAACCAATTGATTATTAACAAAGAATACTGCTTCAAGTCTCCCCAATAAATAAGCCATAAGACTAGCTGTACTAATGTTTCTAACAAAAGTAAATAAATAATAAAATAAGTTAACAAAAAAGTCAATTACAAGTAGCATTTGCCACTGTCATTAATAACAGCTCGATTCAGATTTGTATGGATTGAGAATGGCAAGTGTGCTGTAGCTGCTCGTCAGACATCTCACACGCTAGGGCACACAAACACAGCACAGAAGCTCACAGCATATAGTAGTGATGTGTTTACCTTTTGATAAGGTTGTTCTGCATCTTTCAAACACATGTGAGCATAATTGTGTCCAGCTATTCCTGAAACTGTTCTTGAATATAATTTCCTGCCTGCCTCAATGAAGAAGGACATCCTAGCATAAAGAGGTATAGCATTTTTTCACTACTTAATAAGTAGAACACAAGTTGCAGATTTTAAATAAATTTTATCACATGTAAAAACAGACAAAAAATGAAGCATTCTAGTAGCTGTCACCAAGGCCTGACTAAGCAAGCAAGCAAGCAAAAAGCTCAGAGGATGCTAAAAGCAAATATGATTTGATTTTTCACCAGTGATGTTTTGCTTTTTTATGTGACTAGTCAGTACTGATCTTTTTAGCACACATATCTGATAATATATGGATTTAGCTTTGGTATAAGCAGAAAAAGTAAAACAATAATCATAAAATATAAGCAAAATTTGGCTGCAGTATAGGCAACCTGAATGTTAAAGACAACCACCACTAAATGTAAGGGCAGAGCGAGACTGACAGATACACAGAATGCATATTTTGTCAGTGTTTTGGTCAGTGCTTTAGAAACCATTAGTCTGACAAGGAATGGACTGCATTTACAGCAGCTCAGTAAACACAGCAGAAACATGTGTTGGCTATCTGCTACATTTTTAGAAATATTTATAGCTAATCCAACTTAGACATAAATGAAAAAGCACAGTAAGATTTGGGTATTTTCAATTCATTTACAAATATTTATTATTTAATTGTACTTGGGGCTGCAGCTCCAACTACCTCCTGCCCCTAGCCACTATTTTTAATTTTTATATACCTGACATTCTTACGTTTCCTATATCACTGACAATGGCTGAGGAGAAAGGCATAAAACAGCGATTTTCTGAAAGGCTTGGAAAGCAAAAAATTACCTTGAATATAAGGACTGTTGTGCATTTTGCTTGCCCTCTTATTTCATCCATACAGGAATTACTTATTTCTGTGATTGTTGTTTGTCTCCAGAAACACTCTCAGCAATCACAGCAGGTGTCATACCTCATTGTTCAAATTTGACTCCATACTAAATGACAAAGCAAGTTTGAGCTTCTGCCACATTCATCAGCTTCATAATTCACAATGCAATGCCCAGACTCATTTCAGAACTTCACTTAGCTCTACTTTTCAGGAGTCCTTCTCAAAAACCAGATGCCAGCTGTCAGATTTTCTTAAGGGACCAAAGGTCTACACTGCTCTAGCAGAACTAGATTCACTTCTATGTTTGACCATTTTAATATTGTCCAGGACACTGTCTTGTGTAGCCAGGTTTTAAATGAATGACAGCTGAGTTGTTGGTCTGTACAGGATCTGACCTTAGCCTGACGGACACTCAGTTATGGGTTTAAGCCTGACTCAGTGTTTGACTCCTTTGCTTGCATAAGTGGACATCTTGCAGTGATAAGTAATTGTCTGATCTGTGGCCCACAGAGCAGCTTTCTTCTTTGTATACTCTGGTGCTTCGCTACTGCTCAGCCATATACACTTCAGCCTTCTCCTTCATCTTCTGGGGGCTGTTCAGCAACATTGTCCTTTGACAAAGCTTCAGATAAGTTAGCTTAATGTTTAGGCTACTTCAAGCCCTTCTGTTAACAGTGAAAGAAGCACATGAAATAGCTGTACTTAAACTTTGCTAATTGCATTATGACATCCCTTGGTATTATGTGCTTTACTTCAGGAAGACTCAGTCTGAAGTAACTTGGGATAACATGCTTCCCTTATCCATTGTATTGTGCATTACAGAACATGTGCACTTATGATGCTATGTAAATTCTGCCTGCCTGGCTATGTAAATTCTGCCTGCTTGGCCAGTACACTAGCCTTTACCTCAAATTATTTGCTACTAGGTTTTGTTTCCTTATTGCTTTACTTGTATAGCATTAGCTGGTTGGATTGGTGATGACTATGTGAAGGATATTTCTTCGAGTCTGATACAGTGAAACAAAATCAGTAAAATCCACTTTCAACAAACCTGAGATAAAGCTTTTTTTGCAGGAGACAAGCCTTGTGGACACAAGAGGGATACCCACAACCCCAACTTGCATATATCATGGTCACATAACGGAGGAGAAAAAGGCAAACTCCAAGATTTCAGTGAATTTGTTTCACAGTAACCTGACTTGAAAAAACAGTTCTTGAACAGCTGTTGTATTCTCAGATTATCCCCACTATAATGAAAGTACAATAAGGGAGCTAATGAAAGCCTGTATAAATATGGATAACATAAACTACTGCCATATTAATACTTAAAATATTAATACTGAAAATGTTATCTGTAGTATTGCATAAGCAAAGCGATAACCTTCACATTTTAAAGTGCCTGCAGGCATACAATGTGCTAAGTGAGTGCAGAAAATCTTAAATGCCAATGCAAGGCAAATTGACAGGATAGTCTTTAATGGAGCAGATATACTGCTGTTTGCACAGGTTTGTACATCTGATACAATCTTTATTCAGGAAAAGGAAGTGAATAAAAATGTGTCCTTATTCTTTGGCCTTTGATTGATTTCATCTCAATTTGCTTGACTTCAGATAAGATGACCTTGGCTAAGAGACAGGAAGTTGCATAAACAAATTCTGCTGCTACTAAGACAAAAATGTTATGTCAGCATATCAACAGCATGTGAACATTTTTGTTATTTAATTTATAAAAAGGTAACATGATTTGCTGACTTGAAAAAAAAATTAATATGATAAGAAAAGCAGAAAGTACATTAAAATGAAAACTATATTGCTTAATAACTGCCTTTCCTTCTGGATTAGCACTCAAGAAGATGCCAAACAAAATGAATTATAAGCAGATGTTAGCTGCATTAAATGAACCATGAAATACACACACACACACACACACACACACACACACACACACACACACACACACACACACACACACACACACGTGTGCGCGCACGCACACATACACACATGCACATACACACGCACACACACACACACACACACACACACACACACACACACACACACACACACACACACACACACACACACACACACACACACACACACACACACACACACACACACACACACACACACACACACACACACACACACACACACACACACTACAGCCAGTGCCAAAGTCATATACTGTGTCAGAAGTCATGAATATCCTGCAACTAGTTCTGTGGAGCAGATGACGGGCTATGTAAAAGGTGTACACCAGGATGCTCAAAATGATTTTGCTCGGATTTGTGTGTCTTTCTACATTGTGAATCTATTCCAAATATCTCATCCTAATGCAACGGGAGGTAGTATGAGTCTATGACATCTTCGGCAACACAGTATATTAATGTTTCTACAGAGCATGCTTACATTTAAATAAACTCATACATCAGATTCAGTGCAGAGTAAAAAATTACAAACCACAGATGTGTCATTTGCCTTGTTCAAAACTCCATATGGAAGTGCAAGGCACTGTAGCCAGTTATGGCAGTACAGACATAGAAGATGAAATCAACACAATCAGAACACACGCAGACAGCGAAATGAATGAAGAGTCTGCAAAATAATATCTTAATGAATTACATTTTTTTAAATTGCTTTGCTTTATTGCTGCACTATTTTACGTCTCCTTGTGTAGCTGAGTGAGCTCTAGCTCAGTGTGCTGAGCTCTACACATGGCCTCAGATTAGATGACAGTGACTGCTAGTTAGTCTTGGGCTAATGGTTCTGCCCCAGAAACTCTCATGAAGATATGTGGCAAGTAAATGCAGGCACCCAGTTCCTTACCTTTGAGGCAAAGTCATATGAGTAGCATTTTTCTAATAAGATTTACCATATATGCATGTATCAATTAAATAATATGCACCCTCGTGTGATTCAAAATGTGTTCATGACCCACAATAGTTTGGCCCTAAACTGTGACCTGTTCCTTCAAGAGTTGGTATACGCATGTATTTATTAATTGCATTTGGATGACCTTAGTACACACCTGAGCATTCACTTCTAGCTTTTGCAGTGATGTTGATGCAATTAGCATTTACAACATTTCTGGACTAGTAGCATGTGGCTAGGTTGGTTAATAGATTATGCTACAGAAAGAAATCTGCAGGGCTGACAATAGGTGTCACAGTTCTTCTACACCCCTAGTGGGCTCCCAGCATTAGTAGATAACAGCACAATTAGCCCACATGGCACTCTCCGTCTTTTCAAGAGCAAGGATTAGACGCTTGGTAAAACTTGAAAAGGTGAACAGGCCTCACCATGGCTGCCGCTCCCTCCCTCTTCTTAGATCGACAACACTGACTGATACACCAGTCTAATAGAGATTGGTAGAAGCTGCCTTGAAGCTCTCTGTATTGGGCATGGTGATAAGAGTTCTGTTATGTAGCCAGTTAGTGAGGGCTGACTAAAGCTCTTTGCATTAAGAGCTAGAAAAATGGGTGTGAAACTGGGGATGAGTCTTCATGTGGGAGCAAGTTAGATTAGAAAACAGAAGGGAGGAACATTAAAAAAATGTCAAATGAAGAAATGGAATATAAACAAAGATTTCAAACAATGAAGGTTGTCCAACATATTCCCAAAATGGCTGGTAAAATGAATGCACATTCTGTCTTTACCTTGGATGCATCCAAGCTAAAAAGTAGCCACTGCTGTGTTGTAAGCAGGCAGACAAAAAGGCCTGAAGTTAACTTCCACATTCCATTTCTGTATTGCTAGTTATTTTGGAATGGCCTAACAACAGATAAAAATACTGGCTTTCCTCCAAAGTGTTACAACACAAGAATGTGTTTGCTTATAGTCCCTCATATTCCACTACATCCTTCCTGAGCCTTGGGAAAATGCCACATTGTCTAGCCATCCATGATGCAATCAAAGGACGCTGTTACATTTTGAATTACTTGCTTTTGTGTACACGTTCACAAACAATCCAATTTAAGGAAGTTGGGCATTTGAAGCTTCTCACAATATAATTTAAGCCACAGATATTTTTTGTTTTACTAGGGAAAAGGAAGTGGATAAAAATGTGCACTTATTCTTTGGCTTTTATTCGATTTCATCTCAATTTGTTTGACTTTAGGTAAGATGACCTTGGCCTAAGAGATGGGATGTTGGATAAATAAACTCTGTTGCTACTGAGGCAAAAAATATGTTATGTCAGCACATTAACAGTCTGTTAACATTAAATCGTACATAAAGTAATACATGGAATTTGTTGACCTTTAAAATACAATAAAATAAAGAAAAAAAAACAGCAGAAAGTTTAAATTATAAATAAGGTACTTGTTGACTTTTAAAACCAATACAAAAAAAAATGAAGTACTTGGAAATGAAAAAAAATATTGCTCTCTTCTGGATTCACAGTCAAAAATGTATCAAACAAAATTACTTGTATAAATGCATTAGCAAGATTAAATGCATTTTGCTTTATGGATCTGCTGGCTAAAGATAGTGCATTTTATATGTGTCCATTACACTTTCATGTCTGATTACTGCCTGTTTCATATGTTTTATTGTTATGCTGCCAGATGTCATGGATTTGGTACTGACATTTTGTATTTTCTCAGAACTGAAGACAGAGCATTCATTGGTAGCAGTCTAGTTTGAGTTTTTTCTCACTGGTGAAGTATTTATAGTTTGTATAGCTACTACCAGATTATAAACATTTGACATGTTAGAGACTCATTGGTTGCTCTAGTCCCATGGAATGCTACTCGGTTATTGTACCTCCTGGTGTGGAAAGGAGCAATGGTCACTCAGAGGAAGTTAGGCCAGTAGGTTTCAGTGCACTGCCCGAACTTCATTATTATAGGGTCACATGTTCTTACCAGGCTTTGGATCTGTGAGCATCTTAAGAAGCCTAGCCTTTCATTCCCATAGTAGCCTTTACCCCTTATATCTTGTATACAGATAATGCAGAGATGGGTCAAACAAGGATACGTTTCATGTTCCTCCCATCCACGAGGGACCAGTGTGTTAAACCAGGGGTGAATTTGCAGTTACCCATCCATTCATCCAAACTGCATTTGAAGAGAGTAAGAGAAGTAGTTTGTTGAGTGGAAAATTATTCCATAGAAGCAACATTTTCTGTGATACAAACTTCTCTCTCCGATATATTGTAGTTATTTTGCAAATCCAACATGTATTGATTTTGCAAAAGAGCAAATCTGCCCTATATTGGTAAGGACCAAGTCTAGGATTTTATCATCTCTGGTTGAGGTGTGGACTAATTTGTCAATGGAGTTTGAATGGATGAAGTCCAGAAATCTTGTGGCATACATGTTTGAGGATGCATAAATATCTCAGTTTATGGAGGGGAAGTTGAAGCCTTCTGGGAGAATTGTGATTGGCTTAATACATAGGGACTTCATACTAGTTAGGTGGGGGGTGTGGTCTGAGGGGGACATAGAGGTGGGTCCTATTATAAGTTATGATATTATAAGGGGTTGTTAATAGTAAGTTGGATGTAGAGGAGTTTTAGATCATTATCTTGTTTACTTCTTTAAACAGTCCGTAGATGAAGTGTTTTTTAAGAATATGGAGACATAGCCACCTTTAGGTTTTCCTTCTAATGTGGTGGGTCTGAATGTATGTGATAGGCATTGAAACCCTGCCCTAATGGAATGCTTACAATGGTCTTCAACCAGGTGTCTGTCCTGATGAAAATATCAATGTTTTCCAAGGTAAGAGGTGCTTGTAGGGAGTACAGTTATTTATTAAGGCTGCTAGTGTTGAGCAGCAGTACCTTAATGTTATCCAGATTTTGTTTAGTTATGTTTGAAGTTTTAGAAGACTGACATTACCTAAAAAAGGAGCTGTGAGGTGGGCAAATATTTGATTAATATACAAAAGCCTTGGGGGGAGGGGTGTAGACCCCCCCCCACTTGGCAAAGCAGTTGGGACTGTCCAGCATTTCTTCCCTGGCTGATATTTATTATACCCCTTTTAACGACTCCAAAAGGTAAACTAATTGTGGAAATGAACCATATTTTATTTATATTGTGGCATCATTCTTAGTGATGGTACACTGCTACTCAAAGCTAGGTTAATACCAGTCTCAGGCACATATTCCGAAACCTCCATTATGTCTCTCTTCATATAATCCAGGGGATCTCAAGTCATTTACACCCATGTGTACTATGACTGTAACACATGTGTTTTTGTGGAGCAAGGACTTGAGTGCTTGTATGATATAGTGAATCCTGGAACCTGATAGGCAAATGACCATGACTCTCTCATTAGCCAGCCTAGTCAGGTGATGCATCAGTCTGTCTCCCTGTGGAGTCACATGTGACTAAGATATTGGATTGTGTGGAGATTTGTCTTATGAGGGTTTGAACTGAGTCATTGTGACTTGTAGACGTATGTTTCTTGGTGAGCGCTGCTTGTGATGTATGTTTGTGAGGTTGCTAAGTGCTTTCCTTTCCACCTCTTAGCACAGGAAATCTTAACAAAGCCAAAAATAATGGGTGGACAAAGGGACAGATTTTAAATATTGCTCTTATAAGATTAGAAAGTTGCTAGAATATTTTGTAATGGTATGCATTTTTCTGAGGGATATAAAGTCTGAAACTCAAATGTCTGTCTTTATTTAGAGATTTCAATCCTCAAAGATTTGCCAGAAATACACAAAGTGAGGAACAGACCAAAAATATGAGGTCAAAATCTTGACAGTTTGCAAAATTCTGCACAGCTGAGATGTATGGCTAAGGGTACATACATCTTGGGTTACATTTAGGAGGCCTTTGTGGTTTAGATAGGCTACGTTTAAGAGCATCCCCACATGAAGGTCTATATGTTTGGTCTGAGCTGTGTGTGCTTTGTTTAGTATGGGGTTGTGTGCTGACAACCTACTTGTTATTTGTTGCAGCTTTATGAGAAAACTTTGCCTCCAATAACACTGTATAACAACATTTCTTACACACTATATTTACTGCTACTGGTTTAAGTAGTAGGTGGTTGCTGGTAAACATTAAGTAGCAGGTGGTTGTCAGTTAACATGAGGCAATTGCTACATTTTTTCAGGATGCACATTTCAACCAGGCTAGCTATATAGAAGGTTGGAAAATGCAAATCCATCATTTCAAGTACTTACTAATGTGGGTTGAACGGGAAGCTGTGCCAATAGTTACAGAGTTGATTTACTGTAGATGCTACTTGTGTAAAACAAATGAGTTTTAGGCTACAGATAAAGTGCAATGTGCAAAGTTGTGGGAATCAGGACCTCTTTGCACAGGTACAGAGCATTTAAAGTACAATACATACAGCTGTGTGGTACACTGATTAGCAGGACAATGAGGAAAGAAGGGCAGTCAGAGAGATTTCAAATATGTGCATGCCCAAATACCCAAACAATATGCTCAAGTGCATGCCAAATACCAAATAGTGTGCTCATGTTCATAGGTTCATAGGTTCATAGGTAGGTACTAGGGGGTCTAATTCACCCTGTTGAAGGCAGACAATATTGAAGCTGATATTGTTGGCACCAAAATGTCGAAAGCGAAAATCATCGCTGGTATAAACGGAAATCTCTGTAAGGGGATATTTCTGTTTTCTGCAATGTAGTGCGATCTCGGAGTTGGTATATTTAAGTAGCGGGGGTGTGTGGGGGTGCAGGGGGGCTTGCCCCCCTGCATAGAGCAATTTATGTTGTATTTGGGTGGGGGTTTTTTTGTGTGTGTTCGATGTTCGGGGGTTTCTACATTTTTGTGTCGATTATTACGCTGTCGATAGTTTGAGTTTTTGACAGTGTAATATAAACGCGGTACTAGGCTATCGGATCTGGGGCCTGCATGCCCAAATACTCAGACAGTGTGCTAATGTGCATGTTCAAATACCCAAAGAGTCTGCTCATGTGTAGGCCAACGCACCCAAACAGTGTGCTCATGTGCATACCTAAATACCAAAACTGTATGCTCATGTGCATGCCCAAATACCCAAATTGTATGTTCATTTGCATGCCCAGATACCCAAACAGTGTGCTCATGTGCATGCTCAAATACCCAAACAGTGTGCTCATGTGCATACCCAAATACCCAAACAGTGTGCTCATGTGCATGCTCAAATACCCAAACAGTGTGCTCATGTGCATGCCCAAATACCCAAACAGTGTGCTTGTGTGCATTCCCATGTACTCAAACAGTGTGCTCATGTGCATACAGAAACACTCCAATGGCATCTGAGCATCAATGCAGTCTTTCAAAGTGTGGCATAAGATTTGGCCCCAGAAGTAAACTGAAATTTTAGACTGGACAGGCTCATATATTATGTGGTGGTCTTCAAAAGCTGTACTCTATCAAATGAGGACTCTGTCAGTGTTCATTGCTCTTTCAAAGAGAGACTATGTTCTTATAAGCTGGGGTTCTGAAACTAGTGTTGTGGGAGCACTCATACATAATAATGTTTTTTAAAAAACTATATTGGCAGCTATTTCACTTGTAAAAGAACAAAAATGTGCCAGCAAGACCTATTTGGAGAACTTTAATAGTCGTCTTTAGGACCTGGTGTTTGCAGGCTGCAAGCATATATAACAGGTAAGATTTCATTATAACATAATACAGTAAAATGCAATTTTTAAAAATGGCACAAGAAGGAAAAAAATAGGAGTTCAGACATATAAAACTGCTTACGGACTCTACAGCTGTAGCAAACATAAGGTATTGTTTTTAATTAGCAGTATAACACAAACACTTAGTGCTTACATGTTGCTGTTGAGATGCATCTTGAAGACTAGGGTTTGATTCCCTGTCTTCATTTGCATACTGTGTGACTGAACAAGTTACTCAAACAGGCCAGTGGCCCCAGGTCATGCTTGTAAAGAAGAAACTGTACTTTGTGGGTTGACCTAGCTAAAAAATAAATGACTAAAGTACATTCAGTGGACCTGATGAGTAACTGTGACAAAACAAATAATTACAATAAACAGGCAGAGTGACATAGTGGCACTGATGCAATCACAGGAGCTAGTTGTCCCATTCAGTTCTCAGATGTGGTGCTTTATGGGTGGAGTATGCACATTCTCACTGTGTCTTGGTCTATGTGGACTTTTGCCATGGGTTTATGTGTTCTGCTTCCTGCCAACATCCCAAATGTATGCTATTGGAAACTGACAATCCTCCATACTGTATTATTTGTGAGAGTGAGAGTGTGTGTGTGTGTGTGTGTGTGTGTGTGTGTGTGTGTGTGTGTGTGTGTGTGTGTGTGTGTGTGTGTGTGTGTGTGTGCATGTGTGTGTGTGTATGTGAGTGTGTGTGTGTGTGTGTGTGTGTGTGTGTGTGTGTGTGTGTGTGTATCTATGTGTGTTTGTGTGTGTGTGTGTGTGTGTGTGTGTGTGTACACGTGAGTGTGTGTTTGTGTGTATATGTGTGTGAGTGTGTGTGTGTGTGTGTATGTATGTGTGTGTGTGTGTGTGTGTGTGTGTATGTGAGAGTGTGTGTGTATGTGTGCGTGTGTGTGCGTGCATGTGCGTGTGTGTGCGTGTGTGTGTGTTTGTGTGTGTGTGTTACGTATGAGTGAATGTGAATGCCCTGAGATGGGTTAGCATGCACAGTAGAATTAATTTCTGTCTTGTGCCCATTGACTACTCTGTACAGGCCATGGATCCTTCATGATCCTGAGGTGGATTACAAAACACTCAGAAAATGAATGGGTGAATGAAAAACAGATAATACATATATTTAGTCTTTTACAGAAGCCAGCTAGAGCAGCTTCCCTGCTCTGCTTTATTTTGGTCATAGTCACACTGGGTGGAAGAGTCGGACAGGGTAAAGAGAACTGATGAATGCTGACCCCACAATAGTAGACATTATGTGACTGTGGCATAAATTCTGATTCTGTGGGAGCGTGTCTGTTTTTCTGGATCCATTAATACTGAGCTAGCATACTGAATGCTACCTTCCAAGAAGTTGCACTGATTTACTATGTTTGGTTGGAGTCTGAGCTTTCTGTATAGGGGAATTTTAAATTCTGTTTCTTTCTCTAATATTCAGTGTTGCTGTTTATTGGTGGAAGAGCTTTTGTAGTGTAGTATTAATACTAGTGGCAGGCTTGGTGTGGGAACTTTGTCCATGGTTATGTACACAGAGATTTAGTATATCTAAGTAACAGAGGTGTAGGCAGTGCCCCAGGAAAAAATTAATTATTTCTTGTTTTGCTGTTATCGATGTTAGTGAGACATTAATTTTTTGTTGATTTTAGGGAGCACGATGATTGTGTTGTTGCTGTTTTGACATGGCCCTATGCAGAGATGGCCTGAAACATCCAGTTCTGCTGATATGCCAGTCAGCTTTAATATGGGACACTTCCTCATTCTCTTCTTATTAGGCCAAGCAAATGCAATAATAATAATACCCAATGCATATGACAGTGACATAACATATGCCATCAAGAATTCAGGTTCTGCTTATTAGGCTGCACTAAGGACCTGGGCATTGGCAATTCAGGACACTAAGACTCTACAAGATAGTCCAACTGAAGAAGAAAGGTAAGTGTACACATATATATTTTTTAAAGATAGTTTATTTTTTTCAAATTTCTTTTTTTACTAGGATTTATATTTTACATCAGGTACTATGCTTTGCTCATATATCCACATTGTGGGGGTGGGGGGTTACTTAAGAAAAGCTTGATAATGTCTGAATGTATTGACACATGATTTATAAGTCAGGAAAAGTGATAGAACATTATTGCGTACAGACAGTAAAAATATCTGAAAACTTTCACTTGTCTTTCAGTTGCTGAGACCAAATGGATGACATACTGGATGAGTGATACCCACTGGACAAATGGGACAGTAATTTGTTACACCTGATGGGCACCATCTATGTGAGTTCATGTGATTACTGTGTGCATTTTCTATTGCTGTTTAAAATATGTTGTTAGTTTTGAGAAAAGTCATGATTTGTTAAAAGACAGATGAAACTAATGTACTGCCTCCAGTTATCAATAATCAGGAATTTATCCTTGGTTTATAGGATTGAGGTTTTAGTAATAGGAAAAAGGGAGGGGAACATAATGAATGTAAAAACAACTCAGTAAGAAAACATTTCAAAATTTGGTTGTTCACTGCCCATGGAGTTCATAGGTTCATAGGTATGTACTAGGCTAATGGCCCTGGAGACTATATAAGCCTAGACCAAGAAGATTCCCTGGCATCATGCCACCTAAAGTTAATTTCCAGTGTCCCTGTCAAGCAAGGCTACTGAAGTGATCCCCGGGGTTGCAGTTACTATGTTTACATCCACTGTTTCTGATTTGGCACCAGAAGCATTACATGACCTAGTACCACTCTCCTCAGTCCAATAATGTCTGTCTGTGGCATTATATTGTACTGGATTTGCTCATTATAACATCTGTACTAACCAGGGCATTTAGTTGCTTGAGTGAACAACTGCACAATTGTTCACTGAATGGTGAAGTATTGATACAGTCAGACTGAACTATTTATTTGTTTGTTTGCTTGTTTACCAAGTAAATGGCCTGGTCCAGGGCCTTGACTTGTGCCACAGGCAAATAAACAATAAACAAAGACATACAATTAATATGCAATAAAATGCAACAGATGCACACATATGATGCAAAGCGATTGTATGTTTTCATTATAAGATGGTTTTAATACTTATATTACAAACACTGTAGCACAGTTTACTTTCATCATTATTGTTTACAAATCTGGCAGTTTGTGCAGAGGATTAAACCTCTGAGCTGTTTCCTATAGTCAAGGTATAGCATTTGATTATTTCTATCTTGATTTGCCAACTGTGTAACTCTGAGCAATTCACTTAATTAGTCAGTGCTCACCTGAAAAAGGATACTTGTGTACACTGGACTCACACAGTTAACAGATGTATAAAATAAAAATAAACAAAATTCACAATGCTTGAATTAACTGAATAACAGAGGTAAGACATACAAGATATGAACTAAAGGGAGCTATTAATCCATTTCTGCATTTTTGCAGGGCAGACTAGAGTATTTTTTTCTAGGTGCTTTTGCCTCCATATATGCTGACCATCAAGTCTTTCCCCAATTGGATCTGAGCCCATTCATTCCTCTGTGGTGGGCAATCCTCCAGAGCCTTGGATTTGAGAGCCTTCTGATGGAATGTCATTTAGCCAGCCTATGTCCTCATCAAAATGTTGGCTATAATGGTATTCATAATGGCCATAACCCCTAGGAAAACCTGCAAACCATATCACTCTGTGGCTCACAATGCATTCTGTATGTGGGTGCACACACACACACACACACACACACACACACACACACACACACACACACACACACACACACATGCACACACACACACACACACACACACACACACACACACACACACATGCACACACGCACACACACACACCAATAATGAAGGCATGCACGTACACACACACACACACACACACACACACACACACACGCACACACGCACACACACGCGCACACGAGCACATGCGCACACACACACACACACACACACGCACACACGCACACACACACACCAATAATGAAGGCATGCACGTACACACACACACACACACACACACACACACACACACACACACACACACGCACACACGCACACCCAGCACATGCGCACACACACACACACACGCACACGCACACACACACACCAATAATGAAGGCATGCACGTACACACACACACACACACACACACACACACACACACACACACACACACACACACACACACACACATACACAATGAAGGCTCTATTCTCAGACCATGTATTTTGCATCATATCCATTCATCTGAGAGGACTGGTTTATGCTGGGGCTTTTTCTGCCTGTGCTCCCTACCAACTCCATCATTTGCCTGACCTGCCAGAGGCAGATTAGAGTTCTCTGTCTCCAACAGCAGTGCCTACATTATCCTACAGAAACCCCAGGCACCCAGAACTATAGTTTTTCCATTGTGTACTGGGCGTGCCTCAGGGTCTCCTTCCACTGGATGGATTCATGTTGACTTGATGCTGCCTTTGGGAGAATTTGCTTCATTTCAAAATTCTCCAGCATATACATCACATTCAAGTATCAGGAGAGTTTGAGGGTCTGTATAAATTACTGAAATTTGTTTCTGGAAATATTTCCTGACTACAAGGTACTATTCTGAACCTTAAAAGGACTACATAAACAATGCAGCAAGTATTACAGATGAATAATAGATTGCTGTTTTCTCAGCCTATGGTCTATAATTTTGGACCTGCAGGTACTACACCAAGTCAACATTTGTACTGTTTTGTATTTTTTTAGTTCGGCTGACAGAAAGCAGTTTCAGTTTCTCGTGTATAAATCTCTAATAATGTAACCGTATGAAATACTGAACTGAGAAGCCTATCCAGTATTCACTCTGTTCTATTATCCTGAATAAAACCTGTATACTCAATTTAAAGTACAAGGACTGCTACTGTTTCTAAAATTCATGGAAGTTAAAAGCATTATCTTTGCTGCACATGGTGGAATGGAGATGCTGGATATGCCAAAACACTTTCCTTCACCTAGTATGTTGTAAAGAACTGTCATACAAGTTCCATCACAATTCATTGTTTTGCTTGAGGTGTGTTTACTAAATTAGAATAACTGCTCCTACCATAAAATGTACACACCAACATGGAGGACACAGAGGCTGTGTTTCAAAACATTTGCAGAAAAGTGTTCATACACAGCAAGAAAACCCTGAAGCTATTCTATAAATTGTCTGTGCTTAGTAAGGAAACACTGCCATTAAGCAATAAAGATTTTTTGGTTTAGTAAGAAAGTGCTGCTGTTATCCAACAACCCTTGCAACAGAGTCTACAACAGAATATGGCTGCTCATCAGAGGAGCAGTCATAGCAGGCAGGCTCTGTTCAGTTCACATGAAAAGTATTTCCATGTCCCTATAGAAGCTCAATAGAAGAACTTTGAGCTTTTACAATAGAATGATGAAGAACAGCAAAAGGCAATTCAGAACCATTGAGAGGAAATAAAAGTACTGACTAAGGTCTGTCAACATACTCAGGAGGGAACGCAGTACAGGACACCAGCTATTTGAGCAAGATACTTACAGAAGATAGAACCATCCAGTGATATAAAGGCCTATTTATTAGCCTTTGGAAAACTAAACAAAAGGAAAGGATGGCTGTATAGTGAATGGGTCATGCACTACTTTTGAGCAGAGTCCCAAAAAGTGCATTTTGTTTTAGAACCAACACAGGCCAATAATTACAAATAAAGTGAAAGAAGCAGTTAGCCTGCTCTGGTGTCATATCTATTTTGTGGGTCCATACATTTTACATGTAGACTGATACTCCAGACAAAGCAATCTACTCTCAAATGTTTAACCTAGTAAACTTATCAAGGAAATGGCTGAAACTTAAAAGAAAATCCAGCACCACAAATTATGGAGGCAGCAACAGATTGCTTCTTAAGGAGCCTTCTCTTTCTCATCAGATGACGGACTGATCATGGGGGCCCCTACAATGGAAGACCAACTTGTGGACTTAGTTGAATGATAACTGGTGGAAAAATGAACTATCTTAAAGCCTCAGTGACTACTCATTTCATACAAATTATCATAAAAACAAATGGACTGGAAGACACTTCAAAAAGGTAAGAGTGCCGAAGAAAAATTAACACCTATTCAAATCTACAGAAGCAGTCTTAGAACACACCTAAGTTGAGAAGGATTTAAAATAATATAAAAAAATACCTTTTAATTCTTGAATTAGGATACATAGCTAAGAACTGCCTATTCAATCTTGAGTCAATGTCGTGCAATGTATGTACTTTTAATGAAACACTCTGTGTATACAGCTGTTATAGAATCTAATTTTGTTAATATTATTCCAGTATAATTCAAAAATATGATGTCTGGGTAGAAGGTTAACCAATATAAGCACTGTTTGATTCAGGAAGTATGGAAACCCTGGTAAAGAAAAATGTTGTTGATAATAAAAAGGTATAGCCAGCAAAAGGTGGGGAAAGTGTGTGTATGGAGAGATGGAAGGACCAAATGACAGTTCATAGTTCACTGAGAACATCATTTTATTGTATTAAGGTAATAACCAGTCTTGCACATGATATTATCTTGTAACAAGATTTTCACCAGTTTCTAGAGTCCTGAACGTTAACCATTTGAAATGTCAGGACCCACTCACTAGAGCAAGTACCAAAATGTAGAGACTGAATAGCCAAAAGCTATTTCTCCATTTCTCGGAATATTTATTTTTTTCCAAGGTATGGCAGTCTTGGAATTGGTATATATAAGTCTGCAGGGCTGTGAGGGGCTTGCCCATAGGGAGTTTTGAAAAAAAGTTTTAAAGAGAAGAGTGATTTTTGAGAATCACTCTTCTGTGTTTCCTGCCTTTTTCTGGCTTTTCGGCACTTGGCATTTTGAGTGCTGACATTTCAGTGGGAAACTGTTGTAGACATATATGAATGAAGGAACACAGGATACTACAGAGGGTGGGAGAATGGTAAAGAAAGACTGACTTTTTAGTAAACAGATCTTGTCTTGAGGAAGTCCAAGTTCACAATAACAGGCAACACTCTATGCTTGTTAAGGAGGGTGATATCAACCTAAGAGAATCTGTGTCAGAAGGAAACAGAGGAAATAAGGGACCTAATGATTTAACCACTAAATCATTTTTGTTTTAAGAAGGCCATATTGGGAGGACCCCATTTTAAGTGGGTCTCACAGAAAATAACTTGCGCTGGGGCCGGTAAGTTATTAAAAAAAATGTAAAGTCATAGTCATAAAAAACGAAAAACAAGGTTACCTAGCCTACCAAATAGGTGGCACACTGAGCACAGAAGAAGTTATCAGGACTGGGGGACCCAGTTGATAAGTAGTCTGTCATTCGACACCCATGTAGCTAAAGTCACCCTAGATCCAAGGGTGTCATATTTCTCAGGATCTCAGGAGGTCCTAGACTCATCACTCATCAGACCAATGATTGAATGTATCTGACATTCGAATGCATCTGACCCGACACGCCACAAAGTTCCTCACAAAAGGAAAGTTCCTCACCAAAAACCAAAAGGATGCTCAAACATCTGTCAACTCCTCCTCTAACGCCCGGGAGCTACCGCTTATTTCTCACCTTTCACCTAACTAACAAAGGTAGCACTCCCAGTTCAAACCCAGATAATATGCCCCAGATTTGATGAAAATCTAGATCCACAGAGTCACAAGGACCAGGAGACTTAAACTCGGCTATTAAATTAATAGGACTGCTAATAGGAATAGGGATGGATGCTCCTATGCTGTGGAATAAAAATAAAAATAATGTGTCCCGAAGGCAGAGCTGACCGCTGGGCAGCTGGCCTTGTTCCAAAATGACCAATGGATGATGGATATACTGATATACCATCAGGATTACCTTCTCTGTGTCACTGCTCAACACAGCAAAATAAAAATGTAATACCCCATACCTAAAGGGGTGGCGTAGGAAACTATGGGCATGGGCTAGCTTGTAAAAATGCGGGGCAGATAGCCTAGTATGAACCTATGAACCTAGTATGAACCTATATCCAAGCAGTAAATGGAGGTGCTGTCTTTCCAGATCAACAGTAACCTGACCACTCACATTTTGAATCAGACAAGCACATTTGTATAGAGGATCAGAAGTGAGAAACAACATTAAACAGCTGGTAATGCTACAGGCATTTAGAAACTAATTATTGAAGCTGGTACATAGTTATCTCTTAGAAGGGGGATCACTTGGGATAGAAAAAAAATAATGATGGGCATAAGTAGATTGGAGGGTATTCTTTGGCATTGAAAGATTCCATGTTACTTGTCCTGAATGCCAGAAGACTGCCTCATCCATGCAATTAATCCAAATAAATGTCTCTTGAAAGAACAGCAATGGGCTTGGTAGGACCTTTAGTTAAAACTTCTAAAGGATATCAGTGTGCTCTAATTGTCTTAGACTGTGCAACTTGTTATTCCGAGTCTTTAACTAAAACCAAAGAGAATTAATGTTTAAGTTCACTCAAACAGAATTTTCCAAGGACATTTTAATAATTTAAGGAACCCCCTTTGTTGCTAAAATTATGAAGAAACTTTGCTAGCTTTTACACATCAAACAGTTCAGAATGTAAGTATATCACTCTCAAATGGATGGTTTGCTAGAATATTTTAACAAAACACTAAAAATATGTTGAGGTGTAAAATTCACAGATGTTAAAACAGGAACATTTGCTGTCCTAGTTTTTGTTTGCTTTTGGGGGGAGGACAATCACAGTCTTCCCATCTGAGGTTCTTTATGGAAGTCAGGCCAGAGGCCAATTAGATTTTGGTAAGGAATAGTGGGTAAAGGAAGGCCATCTCCCTTTTTTAAGTGTCCAGGAGCATGTGACTGAGATGCAGAAAAGGATGGCAGCAGTCCTATCAGTTGTGAGGGACAACTGGAACAGCATGGGAACCACAAAGACAGATGTACAGTAGCAATGTTATGATAAGGATCTTCCATCCTGAGAATAAGGCAGTAACCATTACCCTCATAGTGCAGTAAAACTCCTCATAAGACAGGGAACATAGGAAATAACTGAAACAGTTGCCAGTGGTAGCTGGTGACATCAAAGGGGGGGGGGGGGTTTGCAGGAAGACACTGAATGGGTATGGCTAATTGGAATGGTGTGGGACTCTGTTGCAATGGTCAGTGATCATTACCTGTGATATGTGGATTTTATGGTTGATTTTATGGTTGACAAATGACACCAGTGGCCCTGATAGGTTATATTTCAGGCTATTTAGAGGCATCCTTGGATATTACTGGAGTTGAAGCTGTGTTTTGGCCTTAGAGATTGCACCTGAGACCTGAAGTCTGCTGATAGTTGGAGGGATTATGTTAGATGGTATTTCCTGGAAGGCCAGTAGGGTTGGGAGGGGGTAAAGCTGGAGCTGAATTTGTCAGCCAGAAGGTTTGCTATATCTTCTGGTTCCATGAACATGACTTCATTTACCAAAGGTTTGGCTCATTGTTGTGTGATGCCTTTGAGGTTTCAGATGTAGCTAAAGAAGGCCTTATGGTTGTCCGTGGCCCGGGACACTTTTCTTTACCTTGGATTTTCCTTTGTTGGACTTAATTTGTCCTCTTGGGTGTCTATTCAGTTTGATGAGAGAAGTTTTTTCTTTTTTGGTACCGTACTTCCTAATTTTAGCTTTAACTTTTTTTTATTTGTTGTACAACCTGTTTAATTTTGGATTCCATCAGGGTGATTTGTTTTTTGAGATAGTTTCAGACTTACTTCTGGTAGGCAAAGCAGCCTCTATGCAGTCATTGACATGGTTACACTGTGAATAATTCTGCATAGGCTGTTGTGTTATCTGGGTATGGAACGACTTGAAATTTTGAAAGGTTATCACTTAATAAAAGGTAGTTTGTCTTGGAGTAGTTTCTGAATGTTACAGGGTTTGCTGAAGTTATAGAACTGATTCTTATTTTGAAGGAGTTTGTTTTATGGTCTGATCTTACCAGAAAGGACATGACACTGGAAGGTGGGGTGCATATGTTTGTGGAGTTTACATAAGGGGTGATGTTGCAGACACAGTTATACATGACAGTACATACAGTCACGTTAGTTAACCAGTATTGGATTCAAACCCCTTACCTATGTATTTATACAATCTATAGAACACAGAATTAGCCGGAGGTACCACCGGAGAAGTCTGAATTAGAAGGCCACAGTATGCAGTTTTCACATGATGACATCATCAGTGGGATGCAAAGAAAATGTTTGTGCCTGTTCAGGAAGCCATATGTATCTGACATTGAAGCCCCCCCCCCCCCACACACACACACACATACACATATGCACACAAGTCCCCCACTGTGAGATTTGAACCTCCTACCTATCTAGTTATATAATCTAGAGAACACACTATTAGCTGGAAGTCCCTCAGAACAATTATGACTCTTAAACGGAGAGTGTGCACTTTTGATATGATGACCTCATCAGTGTGCAAGCCTAGAGGGGACAGGTGCAGAACATCCTTGACAAAGAATAACCATGTCCTCCCACTCTGACAAATATTGTATCCCTCTAGAATGACACCAAAAAACGAAGCCGATTATTGCTAAGCACATACCAGCCTGTGACACATAGGCTGAGAGCTCCATAATGTTTTTTTTCATATAGCCTAGGAAGGTATGTCTCAGGTCATTTACACCTACATGGACTATGACTGAGTCATTCTGGTGCCTCTGGTGCAGTGACTTGACAGCATGCAAAACTTAGCAGATCCTGGCCCCTGATAGGCAACTGACCATTGCTGACCATTACTTTCTCCTGGTTCAGCCTGGTGAGTTGAGCATCAGTATGTCATACAATGGAGTCTCCTATGTTTAGAGTCCTAAGTAGTGTTTTGTCTTGCCTTATGGGTTTAGGAGTTGAGGCTCCACTGGGTGTAGCTGTATGTGCATTGCTAGGTGTTGTATATATTTTTTTTAGTGTTTTTGGATTTCCTGAGCATAATTTTTGCATGTGGAATGTCTGAGAGGTATATGGGGTTTGGGTAGATTGCATTTAAGTATCTCAGCATAAGCAGGTCTATCTGTGGGGTGTGTACTATATGTAGTGTGTACCATATGTGTTTCTGACAACCAGATCATTATTATGAGTTTTGGCCCCAGAGACATTGTGTAAATTATAAAAGCCAGATAAGATTTGAACCCCATACCCCTAATGCAGGAGGCTAACATGTTATCTATTATACTGCTGGGGCCTGTACTAAAGTACAAGCAGAGGCCCTCCAAATTGCAGTCACTAGTAACACAGGTCATTTGAGTTAGAGAGTCTGAAATAAGAGGAGGAATGCGTAAGTGCACAACGAATAGTCAAGATCTGTTGGTGTATAGAACCAGAAATTGTAGAATGCCACTTATCAGTTTTTTTTTTAAATGGGGGATGCCTTAAAGAGACTTAAAGTAGTTAGCAGATAGAGCAGCTTTAAGGGGGAGGGGACGTGTGTGTGTGTGTGGGGGGGCATTACCAGAGCACATGCTGGAAGCTTGTTAATATATAAAACTCTCAAATAGATGCTAGCAAGGAGTAGTACTTGTAGCATAAATTTAAACAGAGGATAACTGTAAAAAAGTGTTGTAGTTAAAACTTTTTGTTGAAAGGTACAACAGAACTGTTTTTTTTTCTTAAAAGAAGAAGATAGAAGGATGATACAGCCTTTGAGAGAAGTTACTTCATCTTAAAATTTTTCATCATACTCTTCATGAACAAATGTCAGCAGAGTTTGAAGGCCTGTGTAACTGACTGGAATTTGTTTTTGGAAACACTTTCTGAGTGCAAGGTACCATTGTGAAACCTGCATACCCCTTTTAAAAATGCATAAACACTGCAACAGGTATTAAAGACAAATAAGAAATGTTATAGCTTTTCTAGACGGTGTGGACTGTAGCCTTGTCCTGGCAGGTACCACAACAAATGGGGAGATATATTTTATTTTGTTTTCTTTTCTTTTCAGTTATGCTGATAGAAACTAATTATGCTTTTGTGTATTAAGATGAAATGAAGAAACCTTATGAAATGCTGACATGAAAGCAATCTGAGTTTTTTTCTACCTGCTAAAAACTCACTCTGTTACATGAGTTTGAATGAAACCTGTGTATTTGGTTTAAAGTATATGGACTGCTGCTCCTTCTATAATTTCTGGAGGTTTTTAGGATCAGCTTTATGAAATTCCTCAAAGAAGGCCTTAAGATTCAATGTCAGAGGAGCAGCAGTTCTATGCCAAGATTATTCTTGATAACATCATAGAGATTGAATGCAGTAACCCTGTGAAAGATTTTATTTCCATGACTTGTATTTGTGGTCTCTTCTTTTCAGTCATGTCTTAAAGCTAGTGACCATAGATGTTGATGGCGGCTATAGAATGACCAGTAAATTGAAAGCCTCTCCCATTTGCTTATATTTAATTTGGGGATGCAGGGGTGAAAACTCCTTGCACAGTATGTATAGGGGAATTGCCTCCTGTGATGACCCACCACTGCCAGACAGTAATCAAGAAGGCTAAATCCTCACCACTGGCACCTGACGGGGGATGTTCACCAGGACAATAACAGGTACACACACAGTATTTCCAGATGCAGATCTCTGCATAAAGTGCAATTTCCCTTAAGAGCACACAGAGACCACAGTCAGTCTGGGGCTGGTTTCTCCCACTTTCTCCAGATCCTGAATAAGACTCCCCACTGGCATAGCTATAGAGTTAAGATTTCAGCTGAATGACCAAGCCAAGACCTCCAGAACATTCTCTGTCTAGCCATGTTTATGTCCGAGTAGCTGACACAAACACTCTTTGAGGCTTGATTTACATACACACACCTGGGAAAGGTTGGCACATGTTTACTAGTTATGCCTCCTTCTGCCCAGACTACAAGGTAGTTACAACTGCCACCACTCACTCCTTATCAGCTACTTTAGTGTCCTTAACAAAGGGTGTACATTTTTACTGTGTAATATTAATACCAATACAAATGGTAGTCTGACCAAGAGCAAGGCTATTAGGAGTGGCCCGCACAGTGTCACCAAATAAATATGCAAGTACTCTCTAAACTTAAATATCTCTACACAGATCAGCCACAATGAAAGGTTTAAATATATTCAATAATACATAAGAAAAGAACAAGACAATACTAAATATATATTCACATTGACATCAGAGTTCAAAACCACAGGAAATATTTAAGTTCATAGGATGATACTATGCTATTGGCCCAGAGGCCCTTATAAGCATAGTCAAGAATTTCGCCTGTGTTCCCTCAAAGTCAGCACCTGTTTCCCCTGTCCAGCAGGGGCACAGGTGGAATCCCAGGGGTGAATTTTCTGTTTCATATCTAGTCATCTAGGTTCCTCTTAAAGAGGGCTAGAGAGGTACTCTGCTTGACATGGAGAGGGAGCCTATTTTACAGATGGGGGAGTCTTTGGGACACAAATCTATCCTGCCAACAAGTTCTATTAATGTCACAGACCAGGTTAAGGCCTGGCATGTGGGTTGCTCGAGTGGAGTTTGTCTTATGGATATGAAGCAACTTCATCAAGGCTGGGTCTGAGATGGCCTTGTATGCCAGACACAGGTCACCTCTGAGCAGTCTGTTTGAGATTGAGTAGAGGGACAGGGCTTTAAACCTATCTGTATAGGATAGGTGTTTGAGACCCTGGATTTTCCTGGTCAGGAACCTCTGTGGTCTCTCCAACTGCTGCATGTGCTTGGCAAAGTACATGCTGAATGGGGCATTGTACTCGATAATGGGCCTGATAAGGGAGGAGTACAACAATGTTATGACCTCCTTGTTCCTGGATGAAATACCCTTATTTATGAGGTGGGCCATGTAGAAAGACTTCTGTATGACAGAGGCAACATGGTGGTCAAAAGTGAGGTTTCTATCAACCTGGGTGCCCAAGTCCCTCATGACTGATTGCATGCTTTGTACATTGTTATTAATATGATAATTAGTAGGGATGCCATTTTCCCCAAAGCAGATAATGATGCATTTCTTGGCATTCAGTTTGAGGCTATGCTTCTGGCACCAGTTATTAGTTTGGGTAAAGCCCGCTTGGAGGATGGTCATATCACTAGGGGAATTTAAGACAGTGCCCAGCTTACATTCATCTGCAAACTTGGTCAGCCACAGACCACTGGTTTTGGCTTGCACCTCAAAAAAGTATATCCCAAAATATTGAGACCTCAGGAACAATCCTTGGGGTACACTACTCAATACAGGTCTACTACTAGAAATGGCTTCCACTACTTTGACTGAGTGGGTTCTATCAGTCATCCAGCTAGCTACCCATCTGGTAACATACAGGTTGATGCCTAGCTGGGAGAGTTTATCTATTATGCCAGAGTGGGGAATAGTGTCAAAGGCTTTAGCTAGATCAAGGTAGGCTGTGTGTACCATCTTCCCCTCATCCATAGCTTTGGTGACTATTTCGAAGAAGTCAATCAAGTTTAACAGTCATGATCTCCCTTTGACAAAACCAAACTGTGTAGGGTCAAGTGTTTGGAGGTTGCCATTGTCCTTATTTATAAGGTCAATGATATTGTGTTGCATGGCCTTGCAGATCAGGCTAGTTAGGCTGATGGGCCTATCACTGCCTGAGTCAGTGGATGCACCACCTTTGTGAAGAGGGATGACAGCGGCTATCCTCCATACAACTGGGATGAAGCCAGTGCTCACGCTTTGTTTGAATAGGGTGTCTAATGGAGCTGAGAGCTCATGCCTGAGTTCATGTAGGATACAGCCAGAGATGTCATTGGGTCCCATGGAGACTGTATTTTTTGCCTTTGAGAGGGCATTAAGGACTTGCTCCCTGGTGATGAGGGGAGGGGGGCAGGTGCTAGGGATGTCCTGGTTTACTGATGGGGGGACAGGGGAAGTGAAGTTTTCACTGAACCTGCCTGCCAGCAGTTTGGCTATATCTATGGCGTTTGTGTATGTGGTGTTATTAACCACCACTTCAGAGCAGATTTGAGTCTTACCTTTGAGATCTTTAATATCTTTCAGATCTTTGAGATATTTAAAATAACATTGCAGTACAGGCTCACACAAATAAAGAAATACAACATCTAAACTAAGCTTCACTATATTTCTGACTGTATCTAACAGGATTACTATACTCTAAAAACTTACTAATAGAGCAAAGCAGATGATGTGGTGAATGGTTCTTGTTGTTGTTGTCAGGTCCAATATAGAATGCAGAATGCTCTGTCTCACTCTAAGAGACTTCTCAAAATAATATCTAAAATATTACTGCTGGGGTAGCTTACAGGTTGACATCATTTCTGGTCATCTGACTTCTAGTCCCCATGCAACCCCCCCCCCCCCATTGCTGGCAGCTGGAAGGACCTAACACCTACCTGTAAAAATACACACACAATGGCTTTTGCTCAGATCTGTTGAGCTTCTGGAGGTTGTAAAACAGCTAAACACTTCCATGTTTCCTGACTGGCAATTAATTCACCTTAAAGGCAACATAGAAAGCTTCATAGTACAGACTTTGTGTCTCTGGCTGCCTTGAATCCTCTGAGATAGCACCTTTAAAGCCTAGCTTATAAAGTGATTTAATTTCAAATATTTTTCTGAAGTTTTCTGCACTGAAGTTAACCCTCCTGTTCCTCTGTTAAAACATATTCATTAAAACAGTTACAATAGTGCATGTACATTTCTGTTCTCTGCAGAAGGCACACTGTGGATACAGTCCAAACTCAAGCACTTTACAAATACCTTTTCAACACACGTCTGTACAAATCAGTTTGACATACACATGACATGCAGTTCTAATACATTTGTAACACAAGCATCTTATACTGTATAATCATGTTGATATTCACAAATGACATATAATTATTTACAAAATTCCAGCTAGCTGTGCTAGCAGTACCTCCTTTTGTCACACCTCCCATAGAAAAATATAATTTACAAAAACATGTTTATGCTTTAATTGTAATTAACATGATTTTTGAGCATCTTTTTTCACAGAGTGTCATGTAACAAAGATGCTATAATATGTATCAATATCTACCAATAGATAGTAAAAGTAGTTGAATTTAATAGCTGACCAGCACTTTTTCTTAGTATAGCCAAACCAGGTTATACATTCCATAACAACTTGACAGACATTAAGGCATGTACATACCTTAATACTGAGAAGCAGCCTATGCCTTATTTTGAATGGATTACCTGTAGGGCTGGTAACTCGGCACGTAAAAATCAACTACCAATCATTAGCGGACCGGAGTTCCACTGTGGCGACCCCTAACCAGGAAAAAGCCGAAAGAAACAACAACCTGCCTATGAGATTATACCTCTGAGCCTTTGCTAGGTAGATAATTTTAACCAGAAACTATGGAATAAGCTGCTTCTTTTGACTGGAAAGGGTATTTATTCTGATGTGTCTCTAGGTGCCATGTGGATTAATTTCATCATTTGTTACATCTAATGAAGAGCTCTAGGGACGTCATATTTTTAGTGTGTTTCTACAAACTTGTCACACCCTTGATTGCCTTGGCTGCTCTCTTTCGGATTTGTTAGAGAGGGAATGCAAGAGATCTTTAAAGACATCTCACATCCATCATTGTCTAGATGTTGGACACGCTCTATGGAAATCTGTTCTTTGCTGGTTAAGGGAGTTTTCCTTTCTTGGGATTCTTTATATTATCATGTAACACCTATGTGCTCACCTTTGCACTTGAGGTTATCCTAAACATTTTATATAAATTATCTACTTTTATTGTTATAAATATAAGCTCTTGGTAGTACTTTACAACTGTATAACATTTTAAAATTGTATGTACGTTTTTAGATAAACATGACTGACTAGCAAAAAATGATAGCAGCTATTGTTGGAGCTTATAAAAAGTCTACATTTTGAAAAGGGATGATGAAACCAGGGAAGAGATTTCCAGCAGAGATGGTGGTTACCAAGATCAGAGTTACAAGAATGGCAGTGTAGAGCCACAAAATGACTTGTATCAGTGACATTGCAAGAATGAAGTGGAGTGAGGCAGGCAAGAAGTTCCAGAAACAGATGGGGAACTGTGGAAAAGTTGAATATTTGCTCTTTTTAATTTTTTTGCATTGCTACCTACACTTCTGCAATATATTCTTCCAGGTCTAAATATACACAGTGTTTCTCAATCCCTTATTTGATAGTGGAAGCCTAGTTTCTCTTCTTAACACACTCTTCTGCTGTGAAAAATATCAGTGTTTGCCAAGTATGCTGCATAAATATCATAGACACATTGTGTATCGGTTTCTCATTTTTTGTTCATTAAAGTTTTTTACTTTTATTATTTTTTTATTTATAGTTTTTTTTTATTAATGTATCTGCTGTTTCTTCAAGTGCTGGGGTCATGGTTATCGGTTATACTGTTAACTAAACATGAAAATATTGAAAGTGAAGACAAAATCATGTTTTAAAGCCAACTGATTTTTAAGTTATTTCAGTGTTACTGTGTATTATTACTTCCAGCATAAGATGATGATTTTTGAAGTCTGGTAAAACAAAGCAAACAGAAAAACGTAGTGCAGATACATGCATTTCATACTGCGATGTGTACTACACCAGTTTTCAGATGGCAATAATATTTTCTGTAGTGAGTATTTTCAACTAAGTTATGCCAATAAGAAATAATGTTTATATTCTGCTCTCTAAAACTACAGCATGAAACTATTTGCAAAAGTGCACATCTATATGCAGACATATTTCTTAGCAATTTGCTAAAATAAATTTTAATAATGCCTACTTCATGCTCCTTGACAAAGTTACATTTTTTGTGGCCAGTGGGAACTGTAATGATATATCAGAAATAATTTGAAGAAAACAATTAGTAAGCATTTTGTGAGCACTCTGCCAGATATTTTCTCAGCGGGGCTTTCGGCTTGTAACATAACAGTTTAGTATGGCATAATGTGCCAAAAAAAGCTTTTTTATTAAACAATACAGACAGTAGGAAATAATACGGGCTGGGCTTGCTTTGCTGGCTCCAAGCCTTGTTCTGAGTCTGACTGCTGCAAACAACTCTAGAAGTTCTATAGGGACACCCCCAAGTAGGGGGCCCCATAGAGGAAAGGAAAGGAAATTTTACATTTCTGTTTGACTGGGAACCTTGCCAGTGGCAAAGTTCAAAGTGCAGTTTCCAGTAATTTTCTGTAACCAGTCTGCATTTGATAGGCTGGGGCAGAAGCATGCAACCTGAAGTAATATTTCCTGATTTCTGTCATTTCTTGTTGACATGAATGAATGTTACACTAGGACTGTCCATGGCACATACATTTTCTTGGTTGTCACTCCTTATTGCTTTTTCTCCTGTTTTGCAGCAATGAGAAAGTGACCATGTTTTACTAGGATCCTTATTTTCTTTGGTAATCTAGCTGAAATCCAAGTGCTTTTCAATTAAAATGTGATGATTATTTCCTGTAAGCCTCTCATGGGCTCTGCAGTTTCCCGCAATGACAACTGCAATGGCACAATGTGCAACTGAGACTTTAAAGTGATTCTAATGAGAGCTACAGATGTTCCAGATTTTTATATATTTTCAGATCTAGCTGCAGGCTAGATGCCCAGTAGAACAAAATAAGAAGCATTTCAAGTCTTTATTACATATTATTGATCAGTGTTGTCTTTTTAATTTATTTTTTTCTGGGATGGAGCACTTACCCATCTTTACCATTTTAAGGCCGGCTCAATGAGTACAAAACAACTGAACACTAGACAAGCACAAAGGTAATACCCTTGTGGAATGAAGACTGACATTCAACATGTGCACATTTGATAAGACAGGATGTACATTCATGAAATATAATAGAAAGAAAAGTAGAAGGCTTTCACAGAATAATGCAACCACATTGTACACTTATATAGTTCAAGAAACATTTTTTATCTGTTCAAACAATTTTAGTAATAGGTTCATTTCAAAAATCAGTATAATCGCTTAGTTCAAACCAACATTCCATGGAATTCAGAAAGGCTTATTGTGTTGTGGGAACCTTAACATTGAAGGATTTTGCATCACTGTAAACCTAATGGATGCAGAGACTGCAGTCCCAGTACTGTTTTTCCCAGGAACTGGAGTGAGAAGCCACAGGGAAATGCAATTGCCAGGGGGAGCAGCTAATGTAAATTTAAATGTGCCCTCTCCCAGAGATGGCAGCAGAGGAAAGAATTGCTCTATCAAGTAAATTTTTGTACAAGGGAGTAAAAGGTTAAAGCCATTAAACAGACAGTGTTTGCCCATTAATGCCTATAAAAACGATCATGGCTGGTACTGTGACTACTGGAAGGAACCAAAGAGCCATAGAAGTGTGTGTGTATGCACGCATGTGATTGCATGCATGTGGACGTGTGTGTATCTGTGTGTGTGTGTGTGTGTGTGTGTGTGTGTGTGTGTGTGTGTGTGTGTGTGTGTGTGTGTGTGTGTGTGTGTGTGTGTGTGTGTGTGTGTGTGTGTGTGTGTGTGTGTGTGTGTGCGTGTGTGTGGACTTGTGAGTGCATGTCTATAGGCAACAAAATGGATCAAATTCTGTTGGCTAGGCTTACTTAGGCCCTTGGGCCGATAGTCTAGTACCTACCTATGAACCTATGAACCTGTAAAGATGGAATAAACAAAGTATCCAGTAAACCAACTGAGTAAACAAACACCAAAAGCCAGACTTAGAAATGCTAAGAAATTTAATATACAGCAAAGCTTTTGGGTTAGACACTTCTTCAGTGAACAGTTATTCAATTTACAACCAAAAGGCATCAGAGCATTCTTAAAGTGCTGTATAGAACATACATTTTACTATCCAAATTGCATTTGCAACCAATTTTAGTCAGATAGCAAATGCAATATAGATAGTAAAATATATGTTCTATATGTATGGTTATGTATTCTATATAATAACTTAATAGCACTTTAACAAAGTTCTGATGCTTTCTAGTTTTAAACTGAATAATTGTTCACTGATTGTGATTGGGGCTGTGTCACATGTTTAGCTTTTTGAATTATTTTAAGCTTGTGTTAACTGATTTGAGGTTTACTTTCTACTGAAGAAGGGTCTAACCCAAAAGCTTTGCTGTATATTAAAGTTTTTAGCATTTCTAACTCTGTTTTTTGTGTTTTTTGCATGTCTATAGGGGCATAAATGTAGCTCTGTGTGTGTGTGTGTGCTTTAGAATGTGTATGTAGCTGTGTGAGTGTTTTAATGAGTATGAGTTGCTGGGTAGGGATTTATATGTGTTTGGTTTAATGTGTGTGTGTGTGTGTGTGTGTGTGTGTGTGTGTGTGCGTGCAAGCATGTGTGTGCCTGCATACATGTGCATGTCTGGGTGGTTGACTTGTCAGAGGTAAATATTTGAGGCTGTCTCTGTATGTCTGTGTGTATGTGTGTTAGAATGTGTATGTAGCTGTGTGTGCATTTCAGTGAGTACGAGTAACTGTGTAGAGGCTTATATGTAGCTGCTTGGATGTGTGTGTGTGTGTGTGTGTGTGTGTGTGTGTGTGTGTGTGTGTGTGTGTGTGTGTGTGTGTGTGTGTGTGTGTGTGTGTGTGTGTGTGTGTGTGTGTGTGCGTGTGTGTGTGTGTGTGCACACGCGCGTGCGCGCTTGTGTGTATGTATGCATGTATGTGTATGACAGAATGTGTGTGTGTGTGTTTGTGTGGATGTAGGTGTGGGTGTGTGTGTGCACTTGTGTACATTTGTGTGTTTGTGCAGATGCATGCGCATGTTGGTGGGGTGAGTATGCTGCTGCGGTGTGTGAACTGGTATGCAGAACCATAGCGCAGACAGTTTTGATGGCACTATGTTTGATTCAGAGAGATGGTAATGAGACAATAATAAGGTGTTTCTCTGTGTGGCTTTACCTTGTCTCCGAATCAGAGATTTTCTCCATTAGTCTAATTAATCAATTTGCATTGACCACAGCATTGGCAGATAGAATAAATTTGCATCACAGTCAATTTTTCCCCAGGGTGGTGCTTTTTTGCACAGGTTGAAAATAGGCAAAACCTATAAAAGGACATGAACATGAGTCAGTAAATCATATTAGTAAGTTTCATCCTAGTTTCTGCACTACATTTCATTAATGGGTCATTCCTGATTTTACCTGAACCATTTCTAATGAAAGGTGACAATCTTATTGAATAAAACCCTGTCTCTTATTCTTTTTGTCCTGTAATACTCAAATACTTGCTTCCTTCTTTTGTCTTTAGACCTCTTTTTCATGAATATAATGCCAGATAGGACATCTGAAACTATCCTTTCATCTTGGATGCACTACTTCTTCTTTGTGGTAGGCTGTGAATCAACGTTGCTTAGGACAAAGCTGGAATACCCATGAGGCTTGAATTGCATGGTATCAGAATGTTCCAGATATTGACTGCATATCCAATAACATGCTCTGTTTGCATTTTACTGAAAGGGATTTATGCAGAGTGGTAAATGCACTGAAAACCTTACAAACTTTGATGTTACAGAATATATTCTTTTAGTATTTGAGCCTAGAATTGTGGACTGAATACACATACATTCATAACTATAGTTGTGTTTTTCTCTTTCCTTTTTATTTCTTTTACTGGTATAAAAAATGCTGCTTCATCTGCTCTGATAGTATAGCAGCATTGTGTCAGATTGGCAGGAGACAAACTAAAAACAAAAAAGAAACGTAAGTAACATTGATAAGGAAAAAAGTTTCATAGCAGTACTTGAATTAATATATCTGACATTTTATAATTTTAGGTGTGTGTGTGTGTGTGCGTGTGTGTGTGTGTGTGTGTGTGTGTGTGTGTGTGTGTGTGTGTGTGCATATATGAGGGCATGGCTTATACCTTAAAAACCTGACCATCAAACATCAATCATTCATACACGAGTTACAGAAAATGCCCAACATCCGAAACACACAATCAAATTGCAAATTAAGTGGACCACAGCAGTAACTTAAAAATGTAACACACTAAAATTCTCATCACCAACCCATTAAAAACTAGGCATGCTTTACAGAAACAATCATTTTCTGAGCACTCACACAAAAGTTACTCTAGCCAAAATCTACCTTCTGCCCTCTCTACTCTATGAAGCACCAATTCTAACCAATTTACAATCCTCCATAAAAAACAAACATGAAAGCTGCTACAACAAAATTGCCAGGTTTGCTACTAATTCATCCTCCTTTACCCATCACTGCAAAACTCTGCATATCCTTAGCTGGATGGAACTCCCTCTCCACCTCCCCTACATTCAACTTATAACAATACATAAAATCATACACAAACCATTAGCCTACTCAGCTCTTTCACCGTTAATCGATATGTTCATAGGTTCATAGGTGTGTACTAGGCTATTGGCCCTAAAGCCTTTACAAGCCTAGCCCATAGGATTACCCTGGCATCGTGCCACCCAACCTTAGTTCCCAGTGCCTCTGTCAAGTAGAGCCACTGGACTGATCCCTGGGTTGAATTTTCTATTTCCCATGCACTCATCAAGATTTCTCTTGAAGAGGGCCAGTGAGGTGCTCTGCTTGACATGTATGGGAAGTCTATTCCATAGCATGGGCAGTCTCTGGATTATGAACCTGCCCCTCCAGCATGTTCTGTTGATTGTGGTAATGAGATTGAGGTCTCTGGAATGTGTGGTGTGGAGGGATTTGGATTTCTTTAGCTGTAACATTTCTAACAGAGCTGGGTCAGGCATGGCTTTGTAAGTTAAGCAGAGATCGCCTCTAAGTAGGCAATATGAGACACGAGAATAGCTGGAGATTTTTGAGTCTATCCATATAGGACAAGTGTTTAAGGCCTAGGATCCTCTTTGTGAGGTACTTTTGCAGCCTTTCCAGTTGTTGCAGGTGTCTAGTGAGGTACATGCCAAATGGGGCATTTTACTTGATGATTGGCCTAATGAGGGAAGAGTAGAGGGAGACAATGACCTCTTAATAATGAGATATGCCAAATAGAAGGACTTTCTGGCCACAGTGGCAATGTGGTGGTCAAAAGAGAGGTTGCTGTAAACCTGTGATCCCAGATCCCTTATAATGTCTTCTGTGTTCAGTGGACTATCATCGATGTGGTAATTCACGGGAACCAGATTTTTCCTAAAGGGGGTGATGACACATTTTTTGGCATTTAGCTTAAGGCCGTGGTTCTGACACTAGCCGTTGGTCTCAGTGAGGCCTTTCTGTAGGATGTCAACATCACTTGGGGAGTTAATAATAGCTCCTGACTTCCAATTGTCTGTGAACTTTCTATATTTTCCAAAGAGAACTCCTAGATCAGACGACAAACAGCTTCTCATCATAAATAAATCTCCTGGACAAAGCTTATACTCAGTAGCAGAAAATGGAACTTCTTACCTCTAACTACCAGAACTATTTCTAACCTACCCACCTTTAAATGCTCCCTAAAAGAATACCTTACAAATCTTGGACCTGCTCCTGTGCCAATCCTAGCTGAACTTACTCACTATACTACACTCACCCTCTTCAACCTAAATCATACTTCACAACCCTCTTCAGCCTTCTAATTCACTCCTTTTTGTTTTCCCCACTATCTTACCTTATTTAATCGATCTCTGCACACCTTTCCTCTGCCTCTTTTCTCCCTACTCACCTAAGCTACCTGAGGATACCCTACCCTGCACTATTCTTGTAATCTCCTTCTCTGCATCCTTCTTCCTTCTATAACCACAATATGAACACCTTTCCCATACCAAGACATCACTCAATTTCAGCTCACCATCTCTAATCATGTAATCTCTAATATCTCTTTAAATATTTTATTAGAATTGTCTCAGGTCTCACTTATACCATACTAATCTATGTAACAAATAATATGACTATTGACTTTTTCCTCACATATTCTCTTCAACTCATGTTTATTGTTTTTCATTGCATTCTATTATGAAACATATATATTATTTTATTTATTTATCATTTGTTTACCGAGAAAGTCCAACTGGGACAGAGCCCATTTTCAGCAGAGGCCTGGGGAGAAAGGCTCCAGACGCATGTCTTTGGGATGTGGGAGGAAACCAGAGCACCCAGAGGAAACCCACACGAATGCAGGGAGTACATGCAGACTCTGCACAGAAGGCACCCAAGTCAAGCCAGAGAACCTCTTGCTGTGAGGTGACAACACTGACCGCTGCACCACTGCACTGCTGTTCTATGTTTTTCTCATTACAACATTTTTTTTCACTGTTATGATTTGTAGTGTAACATGATACTTTGTGATTTAAAATATTTGTACTTGCTGTTTTGCAATGTAATGTGTGTGATACTTTGTGATTCAAAAATATCGATACATGATTTTTGAAATATTGTTATTGTGGAGATTTTCTCCCTGGGCCTCTGCTAAAAATGGGCACTTTCTGGCCCAGCTGGACCTTCTTGGTAAACAAATGTCAAATAAATAACAACAATGAATTAAAAATGCATTCATAAAAGTTATTAATACATCATCCTTACACGTGCAACAACTCTTGATTTCTTTTTTTCAATAATATTTCTTTATTGTTTATTTTAAATGTACACCATTTCACAAGAGTAAACACAGGTGATATACAATTGTTACAAAAACCATCAATTAAAACATATTTACACTATTTACATGAATGCTTTCATACTTTAAAAGTAAGACAGAAGACAAGAATTGTTTTCTCCAGGGTTAGTACCAACAAGTTAGTAACCTACTTTATGATGTTATGATTTTAATTGTGTATGCTGTAATTGTCCTCCAAGGTCAATGTTTTATGCAAGTATAATATTGAATATTTTCTGTTAAAAGTGCTACACAAGAAAATAAACATCTTTTCTACTCCCTCAAACTGAAACATCTAAAATATCTCTACTAAGCTATTTGACAAAGAAGATTATAACCTTGAGAAGTTAAAAAATAAAAACAAACATTTACATGGGGGGGTGGGGTTGGTCCTTCACTACCAAACTTATATAATTAAAATAAACCCTTAGTTGCATAACAATGCTCAAGGAGAAATAATCTGTCCGTTGCTGTAGTCAATTAAATAACAGTTGACTATAGCAATATACATGAGATTAAAAAGCAAATTAAGCAGACTGAACTCAAATGCAGCCACATTTGACAAAATGAAACACAGACCAACCAAAGAGATCAAATGGATTTAATAAATATATGTATACATATATATATATATATATATATATATATATATATATATATATATATATATGTGTGTGTGTGTGTGTGTGTGTGTGCATGTGTGTGTGTGTGTTTGTCTGCAAGTGTGACTGCATGTGTGCCTGTTTGTGGATTGGTGTCAGATGGAGAACAGGCGAGTGTGTCTGTTATTCAGAAGATGGGGTAAGATTTTTTATTTTGCATTTTTTGTGCTCTCTTTACCTGGTGTAAGGGTGCTCAATATGCAGTGAGTGCATTATGTGGCTACATATGCATACATGATAGAATACAGGTGCACTACCAGCATGCACTTGCTAAACAAGTTCCCAACGTTCCTAATATGCTGTCTAAAAATAGTTCCACCTGCAGGTATAAGCCACAGACCCAGCCCAGCTGGCTGTTTGCTACTCATCGTCAATATCCCTGCATCAGCATTTAGCTATAGATGCATAAGCCAAATCCAGAGTACTAGCATTGTAGTCTTCTACTATGTCACTGCACCAGCATGCCAGACCTTATTCTTCAGGTTCATTTTACATGTTTTCATTATGGTGAAGATAAAAGGTTGAGTGGTAGGTAGCACAAGATGATGCATAAACGTGTGTGCTAGGTGTGGGGATTGTGTGGTAGGAGCTACATAAATCTTCATAGGTTCATAGGTTGGTACTAGGCTATCAGCCCTAGGGCCTATACAAGCCTAGCCATAACAATTCCCTGGCTATTTCTTCCCACACTATTTACTTCCCTGGACCCCTGTCTAGCAGGGCAACTGACGTGATCCCCGGGGTGAATTTCCTTTCTTCCATCCAATCGTCAAGGTTCCTTTTGAAGAGGGCCAAAGAGGCACTCTGCTTGGCATATATGGGCAATTTATTCCAGAGTCTGGGGAGTCTCTGGGTCAGGAACCTATCCCTCCAGCATGTTTTGTTTATTGTGATGACAAGGTTTAGATCCCTGGAGCGTGTGGCTCTGATGGATTGGGATTTCTTTAAGTGTAGCATGTCCAACAGCTCTGGGTTTGACATGGCCTTGTATGTTAAGCAGAGATCGCCTCTGAGTAGACGATATGCGACAGAGTATAGCTGGAGTTTTTTAAGGTGGTCAGCGTAGGGCATCTGCTTTAGGCCTGTGATTCTTTTAGTGAGGTATTTCTGCGGCCTTTCCAGTTGTTACAGATGTCTTGAGAGGTACATACCAAACGGGGCATTGTATTCTATAATGGGTCTAATGAGGGATGAGTACAGTGGGACAATGACCTCCTTTTTCTGGATGAAAAGCCCTTAGTGATGAGGTGTGCCACATAGAAGGATTTCCTGACTGTTGTGGCGATGTGGTTATCGAAGGTGAGACCACTGTCCACCTGTGTCCCTAATTCTCTTATCACACTTTCAGTGTTTAGTGTACTGCCACCTATATGGTAATTCACGGGTACATGTTTTTTCCCAAAGGGGATAACTATACATTTCTTGGCATTGAGCTTGAGCCCATGGCTCTGGCACCAAGCATCTGTTTCTGTAAGGCCCTTTTGTAGAGTATCCTCATCATTTGTGGATTCAATAATGGCTCCCAGTTTGCAGTCATCTGCGAACTTTGTTATCCAGAGTCCCTTAATGTTGGCCTGTACTTCAGAGAAGTAGATGCCAAACAAGAGCGGTCCCAGGACTGAACCCTGAGGTACTCCACTTGTCACTTGTCTGGAGCTGGATTTGGAGTCGGCTACTTTTACAGTGTGGGTTCTATCAGTAAGCCAGTTAGCAACCCATTGGGTGATGTAGGGATTAATGCCCAGCTTAGTAAGTTTATCTATGATTCCAGAGTGGGGGATGGTGTCAAAAGCCTTGGCAAGGTCTAGATAGGCTGTGTGGACCACCTTACCCTTGTCCATGGCTCTGGAGACTGATTCTAAGAAGTCAATCAGGTTCAGGAGACAAGATCGGCCCTTCACGAGCCCAAACTGGGTGGGGTCCAGTGTTTGAAGGTTGCCAATGTCTTTGTTTATAAGTTCCATGATAATACGCTCCATGGCCTTGTAGATAAGGGTTGTCAGACTGATGGGATGGTAGTTTCCGGGATCCAAGTTGGATCCCCCCGTGTGGAGTGGGATAACTGTAGCTCTGCGCCACTCAGTGGGCACAAAACCTGAGGTGAGGCTATGATTAAACTTGACACTTAGGTGAGGTGCCAGTTCATATTGTAGTTCATGTAGTACACATCCCGAGATGTCATCTGGTCCCATGGATGCTGTATTCTTAGCTTTGGAGAGTGCGTTTTTTACCTGTGTGGCCGTTATTACCGGAATTTGGCAATCTTCCGGTATTGAGATGGGCCATTTAGGGGGTGAGAGGGGGGCGAAGTTGGCACTGAATCGATCTTCCAGGATATTGGCAATATCCTTGGGATCAGTATATTTAATGCCATTCTGTTTTAGCTCAGAGCAAATCTGAGCATTGCCATTTAGATTCTTGACATAGTTATAGAATGCCTTGTGGTTGTCTTTGGAATCTTTGGCAATTTTATTTTCGTAACTAGCTTTGGAGGATTTTATGAGGGATCTCAGTTTCTTACTGAGGCTGGTAAGGAAGTTTTTTGTATCCTGGGATTTTCCTCTTTCCTGCCACAGTTTCTTCCTTTTGTTGTAAAGTTTGTTTATGGCAGGGGACCACAAGATTGGCTTCCTTTTTTTGGATGAGAGCATCTTGGTGCACAAAATGTAGTACATTGCAGGAATGTGAGAATAAAGGACATTTTAAATAAAGCACCCCAGTCTCTGTTTAGTATACTTTAAGGGTGGTATTTTTAGTTATACAGAAACAATGGAAATGCAAAACCTTTTACTTACTGAATTGTAATGATTGCAGTGGTAACAAATAAATGAAGCATGGCCAGCATTATGGTAACGTGACATGTTGCATGTTTGTTTATTTATCCTTTTTTGACCAGGTTAGTCTCATTAGATTAGTAGCTTCTTTCCAGAAGAGACCTGTGGTACTATTTATACTAATAGGGGAACTTTGGCCCAGGCATCAGGAAACTTCCCCTACTCTTTTCAATAGGTACTGTAGGATCTTTTACATCCACATGAGTTGCGATGAACAGAAGCTGGTGAGATGATGGTTTAACATCTTATCTGAAAAAAATGACACAGTTAAGAGTGCAGCAGCCCACCCCCATACTGCATTTTATATCAGCAGTAGATCTTCTTGCAGTGGGAATAGAACTCCACTTCTGGTCCAAAGGTGAATGTGCTACCTATTACACCACTGGCATTTCTGAAACTACCTGGTATCCTCTGTAGTAAATCAGCAACTGTGCTTTCCTTACAGGACAAGCATAGGCCTGCGATTTTCAGTGTGTTTTGTACATTGAGTGTTAGCATCATACTCTATAATGATAATATTCTTTCTATATGCAATTCCACCATGAAAAAAAGTTTATTGAGCACTTTAATCCATGAAATCCCAAGACTTGATCAGAATACAATCTACCTTGAATGTTACAACAGTACAACATATTTGAAGTTGTGTTTAATAGTCTTTACACCTTACTGAAGAATAATTTTATACTGTATGATGTCATTATCCACGGACTCATTCTTGATGCTCTGTTACAGCTTTGAACGCTGCATCTCTGTACTTATGTATAATTGTAATAAGTTCATGTTTTGCATTCATTTGATAGTCAGTATTATGCATTCCGTTATTCTTTACATTATTATAATGATGTAATAAGAGTCTGATTGGTTTATGCTTTAAGCCTTTACTGTCTGTATCATCCAAGTGGGTTGTATTCTGAAGCTGTAACTCTGGGGTGATGCAGAGCTTCTAGCTACAGACCTTATATTGTATTCAGTATACTGCTTGCAATAACACATACAGCATGTAATGCAAATGGCTGACATGGGTATTTCTCATAGAATAATCTTAATGAGCATTGTATGCTTCATTGGCTTAGATGAACTTGAAAATTAAGGGAAATGAACTAAAATAACAAAAGCCATGCCATTCAAGAAGACTCCTAAATGAAATCAGGTGCCGATAAAGACTTGGGGGGAGACTTAAGCAGCATACCAGGAAAGATGGAATACAAGCATGTCTGCTAGCCTCCTCTGGAATGAAGCAGGACCAGCCCAAGATAATAAAAGACACTTCAGGAACACTAAGTTCAGAGATATTTGTTGGAGAACAGACCTGAAGTATGACTTTAAGGAAGCAAAATATAACTGCCACTTGATGGAGAGTTCCAGTGAAAAGTACGCTCCCAGTGAAACAAGGTATGCATGGCGAAGTGGCATTGACTGAAAAATTATTCTTTGAAAGCATGATGCTGTTAAAAATGTATATAGTCTAATAAAAATTAAACATGATGCCAGGAAAGACTAGAATCTCGGGGATGATGTCGTCAGTGTAAATGACTCAATATATGAGGCAAGTTCCTAAGGGAGTGGGACACTATTGATGATGAAACTAACAACAAAATAAGGATCAAGCACTTGTAAAAGACACAAGTTATAGTTGACTCAGGGGACAAAACTGCAAACTATGAAGTGGTTGGGAATGTGGAAGATGGCTTCCCCTCAAAAAGTACCACATTCAGAAAAAAATGTGAGCTGTACTGAAGTGGCAGTTGATGAACATGTGTAGGTCTCTTTGTAGCAGTCTTGTTATTCTCTGAGGTACAAAGGCACATAGGAACTGCAGTTCCTCACAGAACAGGACTCCTCATTAAGAATTAGTAGCCCCTGCTAAGATAAATAAAGGACATTATTTTGGGGGTGCTAGTAGCCTAACAGGACAGTCTATATGAGTTTCAGTTTCTTCTGTCCTGATGAGGACATGAGTGCTACTGCAGGACAGCTGCAAGCAACTCAGCAATTGGTGATGCCTGAAGGCAGCTGCTGGCAAGACAGTACAGATTCAGAGTCAAGTGTGACTTGAAAAATAAATGACATCCTACACAGCTCAAGTAAATTATAAATCACATAGCAATCAGTGATTCCAGCATGTATACCTTTTCCTGTTTTCTCTGCAGTGGCCCCATGTGAGAATGTGAGTGGGATGGGACAGGAGAGGCAAGAAAGAAGGGAGAAGTTGTTTGCTGTCTTTGTGTATTGCCTGGCTTCCCAGAGTGTGCTGTGGAAACTTTGTGGTTTCTTTCCACCTTCCCAGCCAGAAAGCTTATTCTGTAAGTAGAACATCTGTTGAGAGAGCTATCTAGCCTGCTAACACGTTCTTTTAATATTTCAGTCTAAGTTCAGGCCCTTGAAGTGGGTGTTGATGACATTACCAGTTTTTTGTATGTAATATGTGAAACAGGATGGGGTCCTTCATAATTTTAAAGGACAAGTAGAAGCCATTATGCAAGATTCTGTAAGAGATGGAGACAAGCAAAAAGGATTTCAGTCATTCATAGTAAATTAAAATGGCAGATTTGAGATTTTCTTCATAGGAATCATTGGCATTTTTCAGTTTGTGAAATATGCTTAGATAGGTGCTTGTCAGTGGGGACATTATATGCCATTGTGGCCTAATTAGGGAAGAGTAAATAGAGAGGACCAGTAACTTACTGATCTAAGCTGAGAACTTTATCCCATGGTTGGGTTCTCTCCACCATCACAGTTATTACAATATCTACAGTATTGCTACCATGTGGCTATCCTGCAATAGGTTAACCTTCAAATCCCACTCTACACTACCTTGTGAGAAAGACCTTACAACACTGAAACTCCCCCATCAGAAACAACTGCTCCTTCTGAACTGCAGGAGACAATCTATGAGCACTTTGGGCTAAAGGCCAGTGGCTATCTTTAAAGTCATGACATCAGACCTGAGGCCATACAATCTGGACACTGAGGTGAAAAGAAATCTTGAGCTGTTAAATGATCACCACTTGGTGGTTAGTTAGGTCAAATGATCAGGGCAGGGGCTGGACAGACATAGGAAATTCCACTGGGTAGTGATGGTGTCCTGTGAATGCCGAACTAATATTTCTGTGTGTGGTGGGTGCCTGCAGATTTTATTGCTAGGTACTGACAAGACAGGAAGACAGTAGATACAGCAAATCCTGAAGTAAAGGCTTGGACATATGAAGATTTTTTTCGTGGCCATATAGAACGATTTTAGAAGTCCTGAAAAAAGGTTCTAGCCAATCATTTGGCAAGTGAGGAAGGGGATGTGGGATATTTCTCAGACTTTTCTCAGCAGGGTGGAGAAAAGTTGACCTCAACTGTGGCTATTGTCAAGATGTGGAATGAACACTTTGATGAATGCCTGAATCCAGTTGTGCCCCTTTTTCTGATAAATGGAACTAAGCCTAAAAAGTGGGGTATACTTTTCCTTGTAACATGCAACAACTTCAAGGCTTCAGAATGTATTTATCAACTATTTACTCGTCAAGTAAATGTATGGTCTACTGACTCTTTTCAGCCACAACTCAAGCTCAGAGTGCAGAAGATATGTCACTTTCTTTCAATCTACAACATTATATGCAAAATGAGTACATAGCAAAATTCAGGACATAGTAAGATTGTACAGTAAACTCTCACTTAACCAGCACCTGTGAGGATTGATAGATGCTGGTTAAGTATAGTTTCTGGTTGCTTGAGAGATGCTTTGTGATTTTTGATTGGCTCATATACTGACATACGCGCCATTCAAAAATTGCAAGGTGGAACCTTTTCTGTTCAATGCAGAGCAGCGGGCTGTTCTGCATTGAACAGAAGAGGCTCAGATTTGTCTCTCTCTCTCTCTCTCACACACACACACACACACACACACACACACACACACACACACACACACACACTTGCCTGTGAAATTAGAACCCCTACCTATCTAGTAGTATACACTATAGCACTATGTACTTATCGCATATGCCATGGAGCTTATCTGTTACTGCACTGTCAGCCAGTGCCGTTAAGGTGTATGACATCAGCAGGTGTTAACAGGGAGGTCAATGTTCAGGAGGATGCTAGTCACAGGCCATAAAATGATTAACCATTTGCAGAGACATAGGCCAGATGGGCATGTCTGTACAGCTGTAAGGGAAATATCTACACACCAAACACACACAAGGTGGCTGATGTGAGTTAGAACACCCACCTACCTACTATTGCACACTATAGCTCACAGTACTTATTGCATGCAACACCAGTTATATCTGTTGTACATGTGGCTGCAGCCACAGTACTTATGGACCATGCAAAGTGCTCTTGTATTACACAGGGTGTGTGTTCTGCAGAGTGGAACTTCTTTATGCTGTTAGTGTACTTAGTGTCCTAGCAGTGGGCTACTTGTTAATACCCCTGCTATGTGTGTACAGGTACCAGTTTTATCATGTCTGTCAGGTTGCAGTTTGCTAGGTGGACAGTTGGCTGGTGACAGTATGTCCTATCCAATTCCTGCGTTGAAGACATTGCACATTCCAACACCTACTCACCATTGTCTGTCTACACGGTGACATTCCACAGGCACAGGGTTCTGTGTTTGGGTGGATTCTGTCGTGATGCAGCTTTGGTCTGTTACCATTAGACAACTGTTGTGTGTGTAGGTGCAGATAACCCCAGCATTCTGCATATAACTGTGGACATTCATACATCCCCTGACACATATACACATGTGTGTGTGTGTGTGTGTGTGTGTGTGTGTGTGTGTGTGTGTGTGTGTGTGTGTGTGTGTATATATATATATATATATATATATATATATATATATCAGGGATGTAACTGTAGCTGTGAGTAGATGTTATGTGACTGTGTTATATACATATATGTGGAGGGTCTAAATCATTGTATACATTTATGTAGCTCTCTCTCTATAAATATATATATATATATATATATATATATATATATATATATATATATATATGTAGATATATAATACTATATAAATATAAAAAAATATATATATATATATATATATATATATATGTGTGTGTGTGTGTGTGTGTGTGTGTGTGTGTGTGTGTGTGTTACCTATATACATATGTGCCACATACTGATAGATAGGGTAATCATGTGTGAGGGGGATAGGGAGAAACAGATATGTATACATAGTTGTCTGCATGAACAGACATCTTTTCACATATCAGTTCCTTAGGCAGATGAGGCATCAGGTATGGGCTCAAGTTAGCTAAGTGTAGGAGCATGCCCAGTGTGACTATCAGTACTTACAAGGTGACTCCAGGCCAGACCTACCTTTACTCCAGTCCGGGATTTTGTGTGCTGCTGCCAATTGGCTGCTGCACCTGCTTCAACACTCCAGCACCTCCATGATATTTTGTCCAAAGCATTCCCAGGTTGTGTGCTGACCGTAATATACATCTCATACCTATCAACCGTACAGATTTTAGTAGAATGTACAGAGTTATGCATCATATATGTGTTACATTGCACCCATGTACATTGTGATTTTCTGGTACATTATTGGCAAAGCATTATAGACTGTCATTAGGAAATCCTGACAGACATTTGAGTTACTAACTCCATACACGTCAGGGAACCCATGCTAATGCATGACCTGTTATTCTCTGAACTTTTTACATTTGTCTTTCCAGTAGTTAATCCTTCTCCTTATATTTGGGCCTTTGTCCCACTACTGCTCTTACTGCTCATGGCTTTATCCAGATTTTCTGCTCTAAGCAGTTGTAGGTATGATGTGACTGGGGTACATGATGTAATACCAGACGCAGGGTGACAGTCTATATACCTCTCACTCTACATGTTTTTGCAGGCTGTCCAACATTTTACCCACATGCCTATTCTGTTCCTCATACAGCTGTGTTTTTCCAGCAATATACTACTAAATGGAGCCCACTGAATTGTTGTAAGTTCTGACACAGTTACATGATGGCCTTTACAGCCTGATGCTAATCTGACTTGTTGCAATCTGCTGTTATACTAGCCACCTACTAGGTGACCCAGAGCATGTATAATGTCTGTATGTTTGGCCCTCTGTCCCTCATTGTCTCTGGCTTTGTCCAGCTTTCTTGCTGTAACAGATTGTGGCATATTGACAGTCTGAGGGACTCCTACCATCCTTTTTACTATGGATGCCAGTTGGAGTAAGGTGTCAGTCTCTAGGATCCTAGGTTGTCAGTGCATGTGCTATGAGTTGCCTCTTTGCCAAGGCCAGGGCATACTGGGCATGCCTATGTCTGCTGACAGGGACAGCCTCAGGGAGTTCCTCCTCCAAGTCCCCCTGTGGGTGTGGCTTTGGGGACCTAGGCACTGGTGGGGGACTGTGTGTCCCTTCCCTCTGATGATACTGCCGCAGCTGTTTCCGCGGGATCATATTGTGTAGCATGGCACATACTGTGAACATCTGTGTGCATGTGGCTGGAGGGTACTGCAGGGCTCCACCAGATATATCTAGGCATCAGAACCAAACACGCTCTATGATGTTCCTAGTTTGTGCGTGTGCCTCATTATGGCATTCTTCTGTGGGTGTGTGTGCATTTCTGATGGGTGTCATCATCCATGGTTCCAGTGCATAGCCAGCATCCCAAAGTAGATGGCCTTATGGGATATCCCCTCTAGCAAACATCTGGTACAGCTGTGATGCATGCCAGATATGGGAGTTGTGATAACTGCCAGGGCTGTCAGCACACACATTCATGATAATACCCTGGATATTGCATACAACCTGGCAGTTGATGGAGTGATACCCCTTGTTTTTGACTTAGACTCCACCCTCCTCATCAGGTTGTGCTTTGATGTGTACATGCGTGCAATGTATGGCACCCAGTTCCTCAGGGTAATGTGCTACATGGTAGAAGAGATGCATACAGCTGGCCCTCTCCTCAGGGATGCAGGGTAAATATATGTGTTCACTGGCATGTGGTAGCATGGCATTGAGGAACTGATAGAGTACCCAGGATGCTGATGTTTGTGAGACCCCATCATATCCCAGTTAGTCTTTGGAAGTACCTGTAGCTAGTATCCTAAGGGCTACACATACCTTTGTTTGAACTGGGATGGGTTCCCCTCTGTTGGCTCTGGGTCTGAGTTGAGGGCAGCAGAGCTCAGTGAGTTCTTGTAGTATGTCTCTGTCCACCATGTAGCACTCTACAATCCCCAGCTCATGCAGCTGCTGGAAGGTTATCTGGGGCCTGAACACTCTTCTCCTTCTCAGTCTAGGCCTATTGTCAGCATCAGTACTGACGTCAGCATCTAGCACATACAGATGTAGCAGAGCTGCAGCAGCCCTTAGCATTCTCTCAGTTAAAATTCCCAGGTCTGTACTCCAACGGTGCAGTGTATGGGAGACAAATCAGATTGTTGGGTGTATGCATACTTTATAGTGCTCTGCTACAGATGCAGCCTGTGTGATTGGCCAACTATGATGCATTCCACCTGCCAAGTACATTATTGAGGGGTTTTAATGGCCCAGTTTAAGTGGGACAGGGTTCATCAGTAATTTATACATGATTGGCTTTTCCAGGCAATTTTCTATCTTTTTTTTAAACAATCTGCCCTGCTAGGCACTGTGGCACAGCCCGCAAACTCTGCACTGCAGATATAAACAATGCTCAGCAGTCAATAGACACACCCTCATGAATGGGAATGCTGAGCATTGTTTATATCTGTGGCGCAGAGTTTGTGCGCTGTGCCACAACACGCAAACTCTGCACCACAGATATAAACAATGCTCAGCAGTCAATAGACACACCTTCATGAACGGGCATGCTCAGCACAGCTCAAACCAGCTAAAACACACAGCCCAAAGCTAAACAAAGCTTAGCAGCACTGGACACACACCCCTACTTAGCTGAGAGGCGCACTGCTCAAAAGGATGCTGCTGAGCTCCAATGTGCTTAAACAGATAGTGACACACCCCCTTTTGATGTCAGTTGGTTCTCCTGTGGACACCAACATTGTTTTGGGGCTTCACAGATTTTTTTCTACAGCCACAGTAACCCCGGCTCATTTGCATACAGATCCGTGCACACCCTGGATACTACACTATTCCATGACCTGCTTTCTTAGCAGAAATCTACCATTGTACACACTCCATCCAAGGCCCTATAATGCATTATTCTCAAATATTTATTATTTTCTGTTTTTACACTTTTCAGTATTTTTTTCATAATGGCATGTTTGTGCACTTCTGCGTGCCTCGCAAACATAATATAGGTATTAAAAAAATATTTATATTACATTATTTTTCATTACTGTTTAGACACACAGACAGGGCATAGGTTTGCACATATATGTGCCTGCTATGCTATTTCTTACCTTCTAACTGGGCTTTTACAGCCTCTGTTCACTTTTTAATTTCTTGTATATGAAAATTTTCTGTGTACTCTTCGGACACCAACATAGGGTCTGCAGGACTACCTATTTGCTTGCTGGATAGCTCCAGCACCCTCATTTGCATGCAATTCACCTGCTTATGAGGTGATTTGCATGCCACAGACACTTTCGTTTTGGCATGCTCGTGCACATCCCTCAGCTCTGTTTACTGGACTTACTTCTGTGTAAGCTCCATGCCACCATGCCTACATGGAAAATTAATCCGCGTAGGCTTTATTGAATTCTCACTATTGTATATTAGAGTACTGAGAAAAAAATGGCCCTATGAAACATTGAAAGCCATCTGGAATTTTTTAGCAAATTGTAATGTTGTATCCGGGGGACTGCTAATAGGATGAATCTGCAGATTTTATTCTCAGCAGTCTGTAGTCTGTGAGTATTGTGGACTAAATGCATAATGAGAAAAGGAAGGCCATATTCAAGTTTAGGTATTAAAATATTTTTAGCAATGGTTATGCATTTAGAAGATGAAAGGAGGTGATTGATCTTGTAACACAGTTTTAACTAAGCAAGGACTTTATTAGTTACAAAATCAGTTTTTGTTAGTGTGTGTGTGTGTGTGTGTGTGTGTGTGTGTGTGTGTGTGTGTGTGTGTGTGTGTGTGTGTGTGTGTGTGTGTGTGTGTGTGTGTGTGTGTGTGTGTGTGTGTGTGTGTGTGTGTGGGGTAAAGACAATGTCTATTATGATTTGACTAGCCAGCAGTAGATATTGTAACCGCAAAATTACTTGACTTATGCTTTCAGCTGCATATTCAGTATAGGTCTGTCATTTACTGATTTTATAATCTATTTTATATCAACTCACCACTCTGTCTTACATTTCCTGTAATTAATTCCACTGGTTTCCTCTCCTCTATCCACACACATCCTGTTGTGCACTTCTTAATTCCTACTCTGCTCATTCTGTTATGCTTTTTTACTACTTTCTGCCATCCTCTCTACCTCCTCATTTCATAGTTACTTTTTACATAAAATTCATTGAGTATTACATTAGTTGACTTCTGACTGAACTGGTTTGCTTTTTGGACTATCAGATAATTACTGATCATCAGGTCCACCAAACTGTGATGTTTTTTGATGACACCCCTTGTTCCAAGAGCTGTGTGTGGTATAGGCATCCATGCTACTGTGATAGACCTCCTGCCATGAACCACATGTGAGAGTATGTGCCTCCAAAGCTGGACTTCCCCAGACCCATCTAATCTATCTCATGAGATGCTAATCAGACCTGGGTTGTCAGTACTCTAGATAGATTCCTTGCTTCCGCACCAATTGGCTGGCTGCAAAATGTAGACATGTTTTATTTGTCACTCAAACATGTATCCTGTACCCAACCTCACTGTCACAAGATCTTTTAGTTTATGTCATATGCCTCTTCTTCTTCCTCTTTCACTCATTTCCTCCTCTGTTTGTTCTTTCCATAAAATATGTACATATTAGTTTAGCTGACCTACAATTCTTCTGCATTTCTTTTGGCACAGCACATCTCCTTTTACCACAAGATATTTCAATTTAAATTTATTTTTACAGTAATATACACTCTAAACCCAAGTTCATTGCCACCAAACATACATTCTCTGTTTGCATTTTACTGAACTTATGAGTTTTTCTGTTATTTTTTGTGTCATGAACTTGCATTTGAACATAATACATTCATTGTTCTTCTTTTTGCTAACATGTACAATTAGCACTTTTCTAAAAGGCCAAAGCATAGTTCTATTAATGTACGTACTGTATATATGGATTTCTTAAATTATTACTTACTGTTAAAACATGCACTATTGTCTTCATTATTGCAGTACTTGTTTTGGGCCTTCACTATTTTAAATGCCTTCTGCCCAGTAGGAACCTCAGTCATACAAACAAAGTGAATAAATAAAACATGAGTAAACAATAGGGGTTACCTAGTCTCTAATCCTAGTATGGGCATTTTTACTAGGTTTTTGAAAGCTAATTTCTATTCATATCTGTGCTGATTTAGTCAGTTTTTTTCTTGTTTCTTTAAGAAATGGAAAATTGAATCTTTCTAGAACACCACAGCTGGCTAAACGATAATAGGCTGATGCATGATTCATTGAATTCTCCTCTCCAAATCTTTCATTTGCCACAAGTACTTGAAGTTGCTGAGCTGGAGAGAAAGAGGAGAAGGGAATATGTGGTATGAGGTCTTTCAAGTTTGACTTTAGGTTAGGCTTTAGGAGAATGTTATTTGATGGAGACAGTGGCAGTGTTCTAGAAAACATTGAATGAGGCAATGGTACAGTATGTTAGCAGATGAGCTAATCAGTGGTTAGGACAGACCAAGTAAAGGCTAGGACAAAGGAATAGGATGGACAGCTGCACACAGGCAGCTACAAGGAGTCATGAAGATTTGACACACAGCAGGACTTTTGCTGCCATGCTTATATGTTTGCAAGCTGAAAAGATGCTGAGAGAAATGAAGAAGTGCTTTTCAAAGAACTGGTAATAGATGTAGAATCAGCTTTCTTGAAATGTAGAAAACCACCAAAACTGTTGCACTTCTTATGTGCATTAAGAAGACATTGAGGCTTGGGTGTTCGTTATGGCTAGCAGGAACATTAAACTTAAACAAACTATCTAACTGACTGACTACATACTTGTATGCTCACACTCTGGCTTCTCATGCAAAATGGCACTCTTGCTTGCACATGCTCAGTACCTATATGCATGTGCTGACTCACTGGAAAGCTTCTTAAAGGTATATCTCACACTCTGCTCTACATCCTCCTTTTTTACTGAGCTATCTCATATAAACAGTGACATTTCAATAGGCCTGCAATTATACATACACTAATAAAGAAAAACAGTCATGTCCAGGTTGCTGTGTATCTGAAAGTAGGTTTCGAGATGTGACCTGATCTCGTGACATAATAGTTAGAACTGGGTTTAGCAACGGGGACAGTCACTGAGGAATGTTCTGCTTGACGAGTCTCTGGGATTTTCTCAGGAACAGGGACTGCTGATGGAATGTCCATTGGAACAGAAACATTGGACAAGTCACTCTGAGAACTAGAGTCTTTGTCACAGGCAAGATGCTGTAACACTGGTTCGGACACTGGTAACAAATGCTTCCAATTTAATCTGAATTCCATTCCTCGTGATTCTGCAATGTACAATCTCATCTCTTGACACAAACTTTTCACAAATCTGATGTGATCAAAACTTTTTGACATCTGCATCCTCACCATCTCCCCATTTTGTGAAGAATGGAGCGGTTTTCTGGTTTTATCATAGTAAGACTTTTAGGAACAAATGCTTTTTTGACAGTTGGGCATTTACTGCTTTGTTGTTCTTAGAACTTGGAACTAATACATTTCTGCTGATTAGCAGTGTGGTGCTGGTTAGTCTTGGCATAAGTCTCTGGGCAGGTGAACCAAGATGTTTATCACGAGGAATGTTTCTGAGATTTAACAAGTTGAAAAAAACATTGGTATTGTCATGTCTGGATTTCTCTAACAGTTGTTTTGCACTTTGAACTGCAGGTTCAGCCGGGCTGTTTTTCGGAGGGTACTCAGGACTACCCGTAATATGAACAAAGTCCCACTCTTCTGCAAATTTCTTGAACTGCTGACTTGTAAACTGCGCATCATTGTCAGAAATAACTCTGTGCGAACTACCATGGACAGAAAAATGTTGCTTCAACTTAGTAATGACAGTACTGGAAGTTAGGTTGGTAAGTAGGTCAATCTCAAACCAATTTGAATAAGAGTCTGCTAACACCAAGTAATGCTGACCATTCTACTCAAAAATATCTGTGGCTACTGTCGACCAAGGTAGTTCAGGAATCTGGCTTAACTGAAGTGGTTCTTTCTGTTTATGTGGCTTTGTACTATTACATACTGAACAAGATGAAAGTACTTTCTTGATATCTTTTGACACAAAAGGCCAAAATACTAGACCTCTCACCCTTCTTTTGGTAGAATCAGTTCCTGGATGGCCACTATGCAAGATCTTAATGTACTCTTGTTGCAAGGACTTTGGAACAATCACTTTAGGACTTTTCATGATGATACAATTGTCGGACAAAATCTCATCTCTGCATGGAAAATAAGATTGTACTTCTACTGGTAAACAGGATTGCTTGGAAGGCCATCCTTGACTGATAAAGAGGTTTAGCTTCTGGAGAACTGGATCTGAAACTGTGTGATTTCTGAGCTCAAGATGTGTGGAAGAAAAATGTCCCACTTCCATGACCTCAAAATCAAGTTGATCAGTGTTATGCTGTTCTGTGTTTTTTTTCTGTGTGATCTGGATAAGGTATCAGGTAGATAAAGAAGTTTGCCTTTTGTGTAGACAAGATTGAAATTGTACTTTTGCAATTTGAGCATCATACATTGCAGTCTGGCAGGAACTGTGTACATTGGCTTTCTCAAAATAGCAACAAGAGGTTGGTGGTCAGTTTCGATCTGGATAGGATAACCATAAATATAATCATGAAACTTTGAACATGCATACACAATTGTCAAAATCTTTTTCTCAGTCTGGGCATACTGGATCTTGGATTGGGTGAGAGTTCTCGATGCATAGGCTACTGGTCTATCATCTTGAAGAATGACTGCATCTAGACCAAACTTAGAAGCATCGCTGGAAAGAGTAACTGGTTTGTGAATATCATAGTAGTTGAGAGTTGGTGGGTTAGCAGTTTTCTGCTTCAGGACATCAAATACTCTTTGGTGCTGTTCTGACCATGACCAAATTACATATTTGCATGTCAGCTCTCTGAGCAGTGCTGAAAGTTGGCTTAAATCTGGAATGAACTTGCCTAGATAGTTGACCATGCCAAAAAAAATTGTAGGGCTTGAACATTGTCTGGAGTTGGCATCTCAAGAATTGCTGTTTGCTTGGAAGGATCGGGTCATAAACCTGAACTGGTAAACAAGTGACCAACATAAGTAAATTCTCATAGCCTGAATCTGCACTTCTGAGGATTCATGTTAAGATTCACTTGACATGCTCTTTCCAGAACTTTCTTGAGGTTTCTGTCATGTTTGACTTCAACATTGCCTCCTACTAGAATATCATCTACTATAATAGCAGATGGATAGCCTGAAAAAATGTGCTCCATTGCACGCTGAAAGACTTCACTGGCAGAATTTATCTCAAACGGCATTCTCTGAAATCTGTATCTTCAAAATTGCGTACCGAATGTGGTCAATAAGGAAGATTTTCGTTCAAGCAAAATTTGCCAAAATGAACTCTTTGCATCTAAGAGAGAAAAAGAGTGGCATTTGGCATGAGGGTAGCAACCTCTTCAACTGTGTGCATTGGATGATGAGGTCTTTTTAATGCTTTGTTCAAATCTCTTGGATCAATATGTATTCTAATATCATCTGAGCTTTTCTTATGAGCTACCACCATGGAGGATACTCATTTAGTAGGCTCTTCTACTGGACAAATTTCTACTTGCTGCAACATTCTGTCTAGCTCGGCTTTGAATCTGTTCTTCATAGCTACTGGAAATTTCCTTGCTGGTGTGATAACCGGCTGACCTCCAGGTCTAACTTCATAGATTACACAACTGGTAGTTTGCCTAGTTTGCCTGCAAAAATATCAACATACTCAGAAAAAATAGCTTGGGTGAAATTTGAGCTGTTGTCATGTAGGCTTACATGGCGAACTTCTTTATTAGATGAAAGCAGTCCCATTTTCAAACTGTCTCTAAGGCCTAATAATGGCTGAACGCATCTCTTGTCTATGTAAAATTGCAAGTCATAGCTGTTCCCTGCATTGTGACATGAAAGCACTACTGAACCTTTGATTTGAATCTCTTCACCACCATAAGCAACAAGCTTTACACGCTTTGTCAAATTAAGTTGTTCTGAAGCATTTACTCTAGCAAATGCTTCTGCTGACATAGCATTGCACTTTGAGACAGTATCTACTTTGGGCTCTATGGGACTCCCATTAATTCAAACAATACAAAAGATATCATTCTTTGCCCACAAATCTACTGTATTGACTGTTCCATTAAGCACAGGGATACCATCAACATAAAAAGTAGGGCCACACCTTTCTAATTGATCAACTTGCCTCTTGGAATACCCTCTTTTAATAAAATAATGCACCTTATCTGATTTACAAAACCTTTTGAAATGATTCCACTTATTGCAAGAATGACACTGCTGACCCAAAGCTAAGCACATTTCTCTTTTGGGTTCATGATTTCCCCTACAATTACAACAGTTGACTATACAATTTGGTACTGCAGCTAGCTTTGTTGGTTTATAGTTGGCATTAGAAGTGGATGTATCTATGAACCCTTTTTGCTTTACTTTGCATGCTCTGAAATTTGCTGGAAACACTCAGGGTTTCCCAGGACCATTACAGGACTTGCAGTAGCTGTGATGTGCTTGGGCCTGTTTCTTTTAACTATGTGCTGCATGCTATCAACATGAGCTTTGTCACTGTGCCTTCTGCAGCTATTCTCATTTGTGAGCATACTTGCAATGCTTTTCTGTAAGCTCATATATCTGACAAATCTCAATGGCCTTATTTAATGTTAAATCATTGTCTTGAAGCAAAATATTTCTCATTATGTCATTAGTAATACCACACACAAGCCTGTCTTTTATCAACTCATCTTTCAAATCACCAAATCTGCACATTTTAGCCTTATTTCTCAAGTCAGTTATATATGCTGCAAAAGTTTCATCAGACTTTTGATACCTTGTGCAAAATAAGTGCCTTTCTATTGTAATATTTGTTTGTGGGTTAAACATTTCTACAAATTTATGTTTTAAGCACTCTGGGTCTACCCTTGTTTCAGCCGGTACTGCTATATGACAGTCTTCCCCCTCCCCGGCAAACACAGCAGGTGCATACATAAATGAATGCTCTCTTTCAATGGCCTCTGAACCAGCTAACTTAAGCAGAATAAATGCCTTTGTATGTACATCTTTGTCAGAAAAAGCAGCCTGTATAAAAATATTGTATCCCTGCTCAAACACTTTTCAATTTTCTGCAATATTGTTATCAAACACAAATGGTGCGGGTTTGCAAAAACCTTCTGGGATGCCCAGAGAATATATTAAAACAATTCAAATTGGCCCTTGTAATTATGTACAAACATTCACACACACACCGGGTACTTGTAATAATCTTCAAATGCACAACAAAACTCTTTGAAATACTGTACTATGCGAAATGTTTGTTTGTGTCTTTCTGCTTTTCCCGGTTAGGGGTCGCCACAGTGGAACTCCGGTCCGCTAATGATTGGGAGTAGATTTTTACGTACTAGCTTGCCGGGCCTAACGCACAACCTTCAACGAAGGAATACCCATTCACGCATGTCGCCACACAGAAGACGCTCTTAACTGAGAATCGAACTGGCAACGTTTAACTATGAGGCGACAATGCTACTGCAGCACCACCACCGCAGTACTGTACTATGCGAAATATGCTTTGAAATAACTGTGCTTTGCGAAATATATTTGAAACAACTTTACTTTGCGAAATAACTGAACTGTAATATGGCACACATTTGCAAACACTTTGCACACTTTGGATACTTTGAACATCTTTTTAATAAGAAAAAGTAGCAAATAGCGAAAAAATATGGTTGTTTTCCCTTTTTTATACATTTTATGTGATTTGTATATTGTTTCAAACAGTTTCTTAATTATTTTGAATATTTCTATCAATATGTTGCAGTTTCTGACATTTTGTTTAATAAGAGATTTGTTTTGAGCATTCTGAGTGCTTCATTTTATATTTATAGCAAAAGAAATCATCTAAGCAAGTTTAGTACCTGGAATTTGTTTCTGACCTGTTTTGAGAGATGTTTGAGCAGTAGGGACGATCCACTCCTGTATATTCGCCAACTTGAACCGGTTGCTTCATGGCTGTAGCTCTGGATCCCAGTCTGGCACCATGTCATTCTTCTTATGTGCATTAAGAAGACATTAAGGCTTGGGTGTTCATTTAAGTAGTTTATTGTATACAAATACATCAGGATGGATATCAGGAACATTAAACTTAAATGAACTATCTAACTAACTGACTGACTACATACTTGCATGCTCACAGTCTGGCTGCTCACTCAAAATGGAACTCTTCCTTGCATGTGCTCAGTACTTATATGTATGTGCTGACTCAGTGGAAAGCTTCTTAAAGGTATATCACACACTCTGATCTACATAAACTATGAATCTGCACTGTTCAATAAACTACTCTAGTGGCATTGAAAGTATTTAATAGCTTGGGCCAAAATATCAAATTAGAACTTTTTGTTAGTGTGGGTGTACGGCAGTAATTTAGAAGACAGTTAAAAGTTGATTTGGGCAAATTCAAATGAGTGAAATAATGCTAAGACTGAAAGTAGAAAATGTGTTTATGTGGGGGTGGGGTGGTGGGGCAAAGTTATCCACAACTCCCATGCAAAGGGCTATTCTCCATGTATCCCCAGTTTATAACTAACTCCAAGGTTTCAGTACCCTAGGGGGTAGGAGTAACTTGAAATGATGAGTTGCTGTTTTTGGTTTGAGGAACATGAATATGAGATCCATTTCACCCTAAAGTAATGTTAGTTAATGTATGACTCCCCCTTCAGATTATCTCAGACAAGAACAAACTTGTCATTTTTCAGCTAGGTAGCAAATGTATGACTTGAGGCATGTGTGGAGTATTTGGATTTGGTAGATGAAGTTACGTTTTAAAGAACTCACAAATATTGTTTGTACTCTAAGCTGCATAAACTTCTTTCAGGCTGTACCATGAAATCATAAATACTGTGTGCTACTCTTTTAAGTTTTATGCAATATCACTTGATTTAAGGCACAAGACCACCAAAGCAATACATAATGACCATTTTACTGGTCCTCATATCTTAGAGACACTAGAGAATAAGGCTTATACTGGTCATTACCTCACCTAGGTCCTCATATAACCTGGACACTGTAGTGTGAGGCTCATACTTTTTTTTATACCTGCCATGCACTGCATTCTTACTTTTGTGCATATACCACACTACTGCCTGTTAAAGGGAAATTTCCAAATTATTCTGAACAATAATGACAGCTATTGAAAGAGAAATAAACAGGTACAGTTATTTAAAGAAAAAAGTAAAGAAAAATGCATTAGTGCTTCAGTTCTGATTAACTTCATTATTTGTGCTTTCAGATCTCTGCCTTATACTTTTGCACCCCTCAGTTCAAGGACATTGACATATGGAAAGTCAAGAAGGTTGACATGCTACTGTGAATCTGATGTTATATTCCTGTATCATCCCATATGGAAGTCTGTGCTTTGGGGTTGCTATAAAGATAATGTATGCTATTAGGGTGATCAAAACGCAATATCAGATTTATAGGACTCTGATGATGAAATGTACACCATGATATATTTATATAACACATACATGTATCACATGCACATATGTAAATGGAGAAGATGGGTAATGGGTGAATATACAGCTGTTAAAATTAATGGAAATTAACTGTTACATTTTAATGCGAGCTATTTTGTTTGCCAACAAAGGTAATTTTTTCATTATTAAACTGTTTATCTAGACTTGACCTGGTATTCAAAGATATTCTTGTTCCCAGTGCTAATTGGCTGAATCGAACACTGCACTACCAGAACTGATAGTGACAAGTGTTTCCCATACTAGTCCACACACACACACACACACACACACACACACACACACACACACACACACACACACACACACACACACACACACACACACACACATATCCACACAGCCACATTCATGAGTCAACAGATTTGTACATACACACATACATACATACATAAACCTGAACTTAGATGGCTCTATGATACCCACCTGTAGTCAGAGTATGTGACATGATTGTTCCATGAGTGAATGAGTATACACTGGACAAAGATGGCATACAGTTTTTCCCTCCTTGTAAGGAAAACATTATTCAGTAGAGCAATTCAAAATCCATCTACTGTGTTATTCCATTCCTGCTGCCATTTTTAGGGGAAAGCCCATGGCTAATTTGCATTAACTGCTCTCTTGGACTGCTCCATTTGCATGCAGGTTCTCTAGCAAGACCACTTTCCATACTACAGCCAGTGCTAGTGTAAATCCATAGTAGAAGCATCGTCTCTGAATCACTTGGACGTTCTCTGTTATGAAAACCTTTGGGAAAAAGGCTTCTGCAGCATGGTAAGTTATTGTGAATCCCAGGACTGGAAGCTGAAATGTTTGTTATGAGCAATATATTCAGCAGTGCTGCTAATCCTGTATTAGCAGTAGTTAAATGTTTTGAACAATGTACATTGTTTAAATAGACAGTGTAGTCTATGCAAAATTATTTATTTGCCTAAGAATGTTCAAAAGCAAAAAAAAAAAAAAAAAAAAAAAAAAAAACGTTGCTGAAAAGTGATATAGACTGGAAAAGTTGGCTGAGTAATCATGTGGGAGAAAAAACACCAGGTAAGGTGTATGAGCAAGGAAGAAGATGTTTCATAAGAAGGGAATGGAAAGGTATGAGGTGAAGGACTATATACTGAGAAACTGTCACATATGCATATTGTTAGCACAAATGTTACTGAGAATGATAATAAAGCAACCAGGCACTTTAATAAAATGGTACAGAATAACATTGTGACATATGGAGAAATGCTTTCAGCACACAGTGGTAAAGATACATTTGTGTAAAACTGTTCAGATGAGTATATCAGTAAATGATTTGTTAACTAAAATGAGGCATTTCTGCACAATCCATGATAATGATATGTGGTGGGATGGATAATGGTGAACAAAATGATGTAACTAATGAAGAAAAATGCTGACAAGTTAGCAAAAAGGTGATGAACCTGGGATTATGAAATGTTTAAAGCAGTTTTAGCAGAAAGTAAAATCAAATGTTTGCCCTATACAAAAATAATGAATATTTTCATGAGTCATGCCTCACTAAAATCTGATGGTTTTCATCTTCTCAACAAACTTTACTCTTTGGGGCCCAACAAAGGAAGAAAACCTGTAGAAATAATTACATCATGGAAAACTTAACTGTACTTTAAACTCTTCAGAGCAGTGATACTGTTACTAGCTTATAATCAAGGAAAGAGATCGGTCAGCTAAAATAATATTTAAAGAAGTGTATGTGATTAGTTCACTTGAAATATATTAGAAGATGTATTGTTTCACAAAGTAGTTTCTGTTACATAGATGGAAGGATACACATTTATAAAAATTCTCAGGATTCCCTTCTTAGCAACAAATAATCAAATATATATTTGGTATGTATTCTGTGTATGTCTGATGGTCTGTTATAACATACAAAAGTTACTTATGAAACCCACAGTATGTGGGGTGGATTGTTTGACAGAACCCACTCTAGTTTTAGAGGATAAAATCTAATACTTGAACAAGGTTGTGACCTGGGCTGGTCTAAGTTTTTTTTGTTTTGTTTTTTAGTTTCACAGGTTTCATAGGTATGTGGTCCAAGGAACCATTGAGGAGCCCCGCCCAGTTTCTTTATTACTCCAGAGCACTGTCTGGTTACGTAATTTACTCAGGGTCATACAGCAGGCAAATAGTGACTAAGATAATCAAACCTTTACAATAGGAAGCAGCCGGGGAAGAGCTCATAGCCTTAATTCTGTGTTCTACCTGACCGACTTTTAAATAGCCGAATTGTTCTTTATAACCCAGGTCACGGCTACATGCTAAAGCACCACCATCATGACTTGTCATAGTTTTGAGATATACGATGGACACTTGCTATATAATCCTTAGAACATGTATATGAAAATCCCAAACAATGTTACTGCAACAATGCCACAGACTAACATTGTTAACATAATGCAAGAAGCAATGCAGACAGAGTTGTAGTCAGGTTTCAAAATGAGCATGACTGGATAACTCTGGTGTAATCATCTTATTACAGCCACTTGCTTATACAAGCATTAAGAAGATAGACAGGAAAACATTCAGAATTGCTGTGCTACACTGATGTTAACTGCTGATGAACCTATATATAAAAAAAAATCAGGAAATCAAAAATCACTTACAAATTGCATTCATTCAAAATTAAGAATTTTTTGTACTTTTTGTGTGGTGCACATTGTCTGTTTTTCTTAGCAATAACAGACGCATGTCTGCTGATGACAGTGTATGCGACTGTAGAATTTCTTTATACAGTTTCCATATCTAGCTTCTCCAGAAATGAAGGTAATTCTAACTCTCTATACTGAAAACTACAGGCATTTTGTTACTTACAATGTCTTTAAGCAGATATTAGGGAACCAGAATTTAAAAGAATGAGAAATGTTCATATCCCTTATGTAGTTAATATGTAATTGTTGCTATTCAGAGAGCACCACTTATATGCTTATCTTGTTATGTTGTTGTGGTCGTATCTTTTGGCTTGCTATACTGTCTTGATTTTGTGGGCAAGATGCTTAAAGAAAATTATACTTTTTAAACAAGAACAACTCCATATATTTCAGTCATTTCTATATTAACATGTACAAAAATTGTTACACCTACATCAAAATTTAAGAGTTTAACTTCCAATTTTTTCAATAGCAAAAAACTACGTTTTTGCTCATAACCAAATGCTGTACTCTCTCTCCCCTCTTCTTCTTTGATTGTTATCCTCACTTCTGACTTACTGAATAAATCTGCCTTTCTAACAGGAAGCATTATTTCAGAAGCTGTTACCCATAGAAAGATGAAATCAGTGAAATGAAAAAAGGTGCTTTTACTTCTGAGTAGCAAATGTAAAAGTCTTCTATTTTTTATACTTTTAAAAGTAATGTCTGCTAACACAAATTTATAACCAGAGATTATTTTTTTGTGTTGGATAAGTGATTGTGATGATCCTTCATGGTTTACTCTTGAAGTCACAATCATTTAGCATTTTAAGAAAACTACGTAGCATTGTGTATTATTAGACATTAGGGCTCAGAGTGGCCACCAGGGCTGTTGACATTGTAGACTGCTTGTTAATATCTAATTCCAAAGCTGCAATATTCTGAACTCCATACTTTGAACAAGTTAGAAATTGCATTTATATTCCTAGATGCGAAAAAAAATCTAATGTTTTTCCTTTCATTGCAAAACATAAACCTTGTTTTAGATAAAATACTAGAAACCCTGAATATTGTGTTTAACAAAATCCCATATTCTGCTGAGCTGTATCTAATAACAATCAAGAGAAATTTGATTTAGCATAGATTGTTCATCCCTCCATTAAACTGTCTGGGAGTTTTCCAGACTATAGTACTTGCAGCATGCAGCCTTGACATTTCAGCTGCATACATCTACAAACCCCACAAGATACACACAATCACATTTCTTTGACATTTCATGCTTCATTTCTACATGACGTGTGTATAGCGCAATGACATAATCATAGCCATGTAATGGGAAAAACTAGAAATAGTTGCAAGATCATCACTGAATGATATTTCAGGTGATACAACTCAAGGGAATTTGAAAAGCAGAAGTGCATCACTCAAAGGACACCATAGCAAAAATATCTTATTACACAACAAGCTTTCCAGAAATGCACATTCTCAAGTATAATATAAATAATACAAACAGAGCACATATAGATTAAAATTCTTCTGTCAGCTGATATAAATTATCCAATAACATTCTAAAACAGACAGTCCAATATAGATTTTTCTTAAATGCTCTACATAGTCTTCATTTCCATTCGTCCACTCACATCTTTTTCCCATTTTTATCCATGGGGTTGGGCTGTCACTTTAACAGTGATAATCACCATTGCCTAGGTTCACATCACCAGGTATATTATTTAAAAACATATATATATATATATATATATATATATATATATATATATATATATATATATATATATATATATATATATATATGGTTCTAATCACCAACACCACATAATCGACAGTGCATAACCACACACAACACAAGCAAACACTACAACCTACACAACTATCTACAACCCTAACCCAAATTCCTAACCTAACTATAAATACTACTACGCAGTCGTAGCTAAACCCCCCAACCAACCCCCTAACCTAAAACCCTAACCCAAAGACTTAGACTTTCCTACACCCACCTAACCCTGACTGACCCTAACTCAACTTAACCTACCCCTATCCCCACAGACCGTCAAGCTGTCGACTATCTCAGGTAGAACCATATGTATATATATGTTTGTGTTGTATGAAAGCTTGTGGTGTATTTAATACAATTGTTTTTGATGTGGGATCCTGTGAGTCTCTGTGATTATGAAGTTTTACATTTTACACTCGGCTCAGGTTTTACCTGTTTGAGTTGCCCTTTTGTTATTTTCACAACTCAATGTTATGACATTAAATTAAATAAAAAATGCCTATAAATTTCAAGTCAAAAGCCAAATGATCTTCAGACACCAGTATGAAAGCTGTTCAGTGCTTTCCACAATACATTTCTGAAGTAGCAGTAATAGTAATAGTAGCAGGAGTAATACTATTAATAAGGTTAATAGTAATGGTAGTAGTGTCAATAGCAATAACAGCAATTCTAATAGTAACAATAATAGAAGCAGCAATAAATGTAATAACATTTATTTATTTGTCTTTGTTGAACTGAAAAATCTGACTGGGCAAAATTAATTTTCAGTTGAGGCTCAGACAGTAAAGCTCCAGCTGATGCATTTAAGATACTAATGACAAAACACATTTTTTTACAAAGATACATCACATAGATAGTTCTTAAAACATCTAGATACAAACAGGTAATTGTTCTGTAGGGACACTACACAAAGATAAAGCAGGTATTTCTTCTGTGGGGACATTATACATGATATTCAATTCCAAGTATAAATCATTTAGTACCCAAACAGTTCATGTGCATTATATGTGACAAGGAGACATTGGATATCATTTGTAAGACATGAGTAAGGAGGGTTACAATAGAAATGTTAGGACTATAAAAAGATTGAGGTAAGGAGTGTTAAACATTTGCTGGTCAGATAATAGTTAAAGTTAGAAGTGGGAGAGAGGCATTGTATAGTTGATGAGTCAAGGATAGTGGAGCTAAGAATACTAGGATACATACTGACAGAGAACCTGGTTATAAGAGAGTGGTGGATAATAATTGAAGGAAATGGGTAAAATGGAAGATGAGAAAGAAACTGAAATGTAAAGTGAGGATTAATATAAGAGTGTAACTGAGGTGGAGTGATAGAAAAGTGTATTGTGTTGAAGGGGATAGAGGTTATAAAATGATATAGAATATGAGTTGACCTAGGTGAAGAGCACCAGTATCAGGAATAGCAGTAACAGGACTAACAGTAGCAAGAGTAGTAGGAATAGTAATAAGAGTAGTAGCACCTGTAGCAGTACTTGTAATAGTATTAATAGTAGTAGCAGTAGCAGTAGTAGTAGCAGCAATAATAGTGACAGTAGTAACAGTAGTAGTAGCAGTAATAGTAACAGTAGTAGCAGTAGTAGTAATATTAGTAGCAGCAGTAGTATTAGTAGTAACAGTGACAGTAATAGTAGTAGTAGCAACAGAAGTAGTAGTACTAGTGTGACACCCCTGCCCTGGCCCAGTAATCAAGGAGCCTCAATCCTCACCACTAGCACTAGTGAGGGACATGCACATTGGGAGGACAAGTACACAGACACAGTAAAGTACAATTTCCCTTAACAGCACACAGAGAAATATAGTCAGTCTGGGGCTGGTTTCTCCCTCTCTTTCCAGATCTCTAGTAAGACTCCCCACTGGCACAGCTATAGGGTTAAGATCTCAGCAAGTGGTCAAGCCAAAACCTCCAGCACCCTCTCTGTCGAACCAGTGCTACATGTCCCTGCCCAAGTAGCTGACACACACACACTTTGAGATTTGATTTATATACAAACACACAGACACTCCTGGGGAAGGCTGGCACAGGTTCACTAGCTATGCTCCCTTCTGCCTAGACTATACGGTAGTACCACCTGACACCAACCACCCTTATCAGCTACCAGAAGGCCCTTACAAAGGGTGACCAGTTCTACTGTGTAATGTTACTATTATTGAAATGATGTGTGTCCAAGACTTTAAGGCTATTTAAGAGTGGCCTGTACAATGCTACCAAATACATGCAAGCACTCTAAGAAATCTCTCTTAACAAAACCAGTCACAATTAAAATGTTTAAATATATTTAATAATAAATAATAACAGAACAAGACAATACTCAATAACCCAATACAGTGGCAACAAAGTTCAGAATCACAGGAAATATTTTATAATAACATTTCAGGACAGTCTCACATAAATACAGAAAACATCTAGACTGATCTTACTATTTTTCTATCGATCTCTAAGACAGATACTATTATCTAAGTATTTCTTACAGAGCAAGGCAAATACAAGTGCTGAATGGATGTTTTCAGGTCCAGAGACAAATACAAAATGCACAGACATTCTCTCTGAGATACTTCTTAAATTACTATGAAACATTTTTGCTGGGTCATCCCAGATTACATCATTCTTGTCACTTCAGCCTTAGTTTTCCGGCCAACAGAAGCCTAAAAGTTAGTACCTCAGTGTCAAGAATACTTATCTCTTAGAAGCTGACACTTATCTCTTAGAAGCTTGCCTGGAACTGGAAATCATAAAACTGTTACACACTTTTGCCTTTGAATCCAATAATTATCTCTGTCTTGAGACAATTGAAAGAATTTAAAGCTGCAGACATGCTGTCTTCCAGTTGTGGTAAACACACTCATAAAATTCTTTACTTATTTTCTCAGAGTTTGCAAGTTAACTCTGTATGTCCCAACTTCTACTATGAAAGCATACATTTGCACAGCCATATAGTCCATATACATTTCTGCTTTTCTCCAGTAGAGTGTACTGTGGTTACATTTTTAAAGCTCAGCACATAACATAGTTTAACACGCACATAACATATAGTTGCCTTACATTGTAAGACAAGCCTGTGGATCATATTAATATTTACAAATAACATAGGGTTATTTACAAAATTCTAGCTAGCTGGGCTGGTAGCCTTCACAACTAGTAATAGTAGTATTAGTAGGAGCAGTAGTAGTAGTAATAGTAATAGTAGTAATAGTAAGTAGCAGTAGCAGTAATAGTAGTAGTAGTAATAGTAACAATTGCAATAGTGCAAGTAATAGCAAACTAGTAGCAATAACAATTTTCTGTTTATATTTTCATTACATTATGGCACATATTGGCAAGACAGAGGGAAGAGAATGTTTGTATGTGGATGGATCTCCAAATGATGCAGAACTATAAAATAATTTTGATTCTATGAAGTATCCTTACTATTACTGATGTTTTGCTTTTGTCACCAGATATCACAGTACAAGTGAGATGTCATTGGATATATAAATATCCAAAATATGTTTAGATAGTTTCAGGAATGCCGCTGCAGGACTGTTAAAACTTGTATTGTGAAACAGTTTTGTTAAGCTTAGAACATCTTGTCTGCTTGACATCATATTTCATAACATTGGCTAGATCTTGGCAACACAATGCTCTATACACAAGTACATAAGGTTGTCAGAATAGAACTATCCAATGATGTGTTATTCACAAAAGAACCATCAGTAATCCTGGAAGTGACAAAATTAAAGCTGAAATTGCTATCTTTTTTCATTTCTGCAACAGTTTTGAGCATTGCTGAGATGGTGCAATGCTTACAAACTGCTTGCTGTTGACAAGAAATGCTCTGAAGTCCTTCAACTTTGTTTTTTAATAATTAATTCATTATAAGGCTTTAGAGTCTTTTGCTCAGAATGATTTTCTAATAATTAAAATCTGTTATGGACAATATCTTTGACTGATGTTTTATATCTAAATTCACCTTTAATTAATTGGGATTTGTGAACTGGTTTATAAGCAAACAGAGAATATCCTCAGCTGAAGCCTTTCACATATTACACTTCTTGTTAAGATGGCCCAGGACTATGATTACTCAGAAGTCATGGTGCAAGCATCTAGTAGTTTAGAAAACTGGTAGGAAGGGTAGTGCTACACCTTGACATGATATCTGCCTAAGCTAAGAACTGATACTTTTATACACAAACTAGCAGGCAGCACTTAAGGTACATTAAAACATTTATGAAAAATAAACATACGAATGTGCTTCATGAAACTTGAAGTGTCATAACATGCAAGAATCTCAGACAAAAATGACCTCTCTGGTTATGTATATTTGCTGTTAATAAGTAAATCAGTTTCTGTCAGGCTGAAACATTAAGGAAAGCATATGGCAAACTTTTGAGGTGTGAGGAAAAAGAGATTATGCTGTCTTTAAAACTTATATTGTCAATAAACCTAAAATCGTCACTTCACCTTAGCTGTTTATTTTTTATATTACCTTCATTAATCTGCAGTGAAGATTATTAATGTTTGCCAGTTTCAGTTTGCTGTCAAAAAAAATATAAAATTATAAAAGAATGTACACAATGCCTTTTAGTTTTCAGCGGACTTACTGGAAGCTCTGCAAAATGACTAAGGAATGTGACATGGCAGGCTTTCATATAAAAACAAGCAACATGGCCTCATCACCTGATAACAAAACCATGAATTCTGGAATTGATCTGGACAATAACAGTAGAAGTTGTTTTGGAAAATAAAATGGAAATCAAAGACCAGTAAAATATTGGTGGGAAATGCAGCCAATCGTGACAGCTCTTTCAGACAAAATATTTGAAAACTACTTTGCCTAGAAGAACAAGTGGAAGAGGAAGATGTGGAATTATTTCTTGGGAATGAATTGTTTAGTAGCTTAGGACTGCCTCAAGGAATTATTATGTATAATGAATGGGAGCACAATAAATAAATAAACAAAATACAATAAAATAAAATAAAGCTCTGAGCAAACCAATTACTATGGGAGATATTAACTAAAAGTCTGGGTTTTAAAGTTGAAGCTATTTGCATCAAGATAACCAAGGAATAAAAACAATTAAAACTCTTGTTATAATTCAGTCAAGTTATGGATCTATTACACCCTACTGAAGCTCATTTAATTGAATTTTAATATATTAATTGCTGTGCACTGAAACTGAATAAACTAAAATTCTTTACATAGTAAGCCTCCATCGCCCACTCCCACTTATAACAAATTATATAATCAACCATCAGGACAAAACTTAGTTACTTTCCAATCATTTCAGCAAAGGTCATTTGCTTGAGCTAAATTTTCTAAATGCATCAGCTTTGAAACATTTTTCTACATGGGGGACAGCCACCCTTCTACCTCTGCACCCAATCTTGATGGCTTTCTCATTTCTCAAGGCTGATTTCATATGCATTGCAGAGGAGTTTGATTTTTTTTCTCTTCTTTGGACTTAAACCTGGCAAGATTTTCTTCAGTTTTCTCATTCAAGCCTGAACCTTTGGCTGTTCCAACTTTGCAGTAATGCTGTATTGACATTAATGTGTCATAAATGGAGATAGTGAGAAGTCACTTCTTAAACTGTAGCATTTGCTCATTGTAATTAGGTCTGGGGAATTCCCTGTGATAAAGGCAGCTCAGGTTCTAAATAGCAGTCATGCAGCAACATCTGTAGATTCTTTATGGATGCTGCGCCATTGTTATCTTTCAGCAAAAAAAAGGTGTAGCAGGTATAAGAGATGTGAATGGTACCACACAGCAGCAAACTATGCATTGCATCTTGTGAGCCCTGGCATAGATGGCTATACTATGATCATATGATCATAGGAGGTACTATGCTAATGGCCCTAGGGCCCTTACAAGCCTATCCACATACAACCTCTATTCCCTAGAATATTAAGGTATTAAGCAGAACTAAGTCAACAACTACTCCCCCTGTTCAAGAGGAACACTGGTGAAACTTGTGGGGTGAATTTGTGGTTTCCCATCCAATCATCCAAATTATACTTAAATAAGGTCAGCAAGGGGCTCTGTTTCACCTGGATTGGAAGTTTGTTTCAGAGGAGAGTAACCTCTGTGAGACATATCTGTCTCTCCAGTAAGTCCTGTTGATGTCACATACTAGGCTGAGTTCTCTAGAGCAAATGCATCTTACACTATTTGATTTACAAATGTGCAGCATTTGCATTAGAGCAGGATCTGAGATGGCTCTATAGCAAGGCAGATGTCATATCTGAGTAGTCTGTAAGACACAGAGTATAGTGACAGTGATTTCAGTCTGTCAACATATGACATATGCTGAAGATCCTGAATTTTCTTTGTAAGAAACCTTTGAGGTATTTCCAGTTGCTGTAGGTGCCTGGTAAGATACATACCAAATGTAGCATTGAACTCTATTATTGGTCTGATGAGTGAGGAGTACAGGGGGGTTATGACCTGTTTTGTTCTGTATGCAGTGCTCTTACTTATGAGGTGGGAGATGTAGAAAGCCTTTCTTACCACTGTGGAGACGTGGTGCTCAAAGAAAAGGTTGCTGTCAACCTTTGCACCCAAATCCCTCACCACTGATTGCATGCCTAGGGTGTTGTTATTAATGTGGCAATCTGCAGGGACATCGCCCTTGCCAAAGGGAATGATAATGCATTTTTTTGCATTGACTTTTAGCCCATGACTTTGGTACCAGTCGTTTGTCTCTGTAAGTCCCTTTTGTAGGATGTTGACATGGTTTGGGACTCAAAGACTGCACCAAGTTTGCAATCATTATCAAACTTTGTCAGCTCTAGGCCTTTTGTTTTAGCCTGTACATCTGAGAAGTAGATTCCAAACAATAAGGGCCCATGTACCAATCCATGTGGAACACCACTGGTTATGGGTCTGCTGGTGCTATTTTGATTGTATGCATTCTATTGGTGAGCCAGTTTGCAACCCACTTGACAATATACGAGCTGATCTCCAGCTGGGTGAGTTTATCAGTGATGCCTGAGTGGGGAATAGTGTCAAAGGCCTTGGCCAGGTCCAGGTAGGCAGTACGCATAGATTTGCCTTTGTCCAGGGCTTTGGTGACTATCTTAAAGAAGTCAACCAAGTTCAAGAGGCAGGGTCTCCCTTTAACAAAGCCAAACTGGGTCAGATCGAGTGTTTGGAGGTCTTCTATATCTTTGTTGAGAAGGCCCATCATTATTCTTTCCATAGCCTTGTAGATTAGGCTGGTCAGGCTTATGGGTCCATAGTTCCCAGTGTCAGTGGGGGCACCTCCTTTATGTAATAGAATGATGGCTGTTGTTTTCCATTCATCAGGTACAAAACCGCTGCTTAGACTGTGGTTAAAAAGAGTACCCAGTGATATAGCTAGTCTCTGATTTAATCCATTTAGAATGCAACCTGGGATATTATCAGATACCATACAGGCTGTGTTTTTGGCTTTGGAGAGAGTGTTTATGACCTGCTCCTTCGAGATACTAGGTGAAGGGCATGTGGAAGGGATGCTTTAGGGGGTAAGTGGTAGGGACAGGGGAAAGAAGTTTTCACTGAACCTGTCTGCTAGCAGGTTGGCTATTTTTGTGGGTTCAGTATATGTGGTACCATTAACGAGTTCTGCACAGATCTGGGTTTTTCTTTTAAGGTTTCTGATGTAGCTAGAGAAGGCCTTATAATTGTACAAAGTTATAACCCGAACATATGAATAACAAACTCCAATGAACCTCTTGCAGTGCTGATAGGCATACAATTCAAAACCAGCAATAAATTTTATTGTACAAGTTGAGCGCTTTCATTCCTGTGTTTAACAGAACGTCATCAGAACTAAATTACACAAACTTAAAACACATTCAGATACAAAACTTTAAAATCATGTGACTTCTACCAGCCATTACAATTCTGAAAAGTATTAAGCAATTATTTACCTCAAGAATCATTATATTATTTCATTTTAAACTGGCCTACAGTACATGCCTCATTTAATCCTGGAAGGCACATAGCATTTAATCTCAGTTGCCATTTTAATTCAAATGCATCAAGATTTTCTTTAATAACCCATCCCTGAAGATCATTTTCCACTTGCTCTATTACAAACCCCCCCAAAAACAAATAAATGATTGTTAAAATTGACTAAATGTCTATACAAAGTAGTTGTTTTCCCCTTTTCTTATGTCTGTTAAATGCTCGTATATACAGTCCTTTAATCTCCTAGAAGTTTTTCCTATATAAAATGCTGGGCACAGTTTGCACATCGCCATATATACTACTTGTTTCATCTAACTGGAATAGTGTTTGGGTCTTTTGTATGTAATGTTTCCAATACAAAAACTGTCACCCATAATTATATTGGAACACTGAGAACAACTTCCACATTTAATTGTTCCTTGTTTTCATTTGTATGTATCTAAGGATGAAGTCCTATTAGCCTTTAGATATGTTTTGAATGCTTTGTCTTTTCTAAAAATAATATGTGGTCTTGAACCTAATTTTTTCCACTACATCCACTTCAGATAACAAATGTTTCCAATTTTTGTTTATACACTTAATTATAGTACTGCTATCCAAAGTGTTTGTCAAAATTAATAATCTATTCTTATCATAAGATGTAGATTTACTTTGATTCTTATCTCCAATTGTTGTCTCGGTTTCAATGGAGCCTAGGGTGGGTAAATAAGTACCTTTCTTTCTTTTATTTATTATCTTATCCCTAATTTCTTTTAGGAAACTGTTGGGGTAACCTCTTCTAGAAAACATGTTTAATACTACATCACATTCATTGTGGAATTCCTCCAATTCTGATGCTATCCTGGCTACCCAGACTAATAGCCCTTTTGCTACTGCCTTTTTCTGATGCCTAGGATGCCAGCTGATATAGTATAAATAAGAATTGGAGAAAGTGGATTTTCTGTATATCTTTGAACAATATCTACTATTGTTATGATATTTTCTCACCTCAGTATCTAAAAAGGTTATCTTTTGCTCATTAAAAGTGTGAGAATTTTTTTTTTCCAATAATTTTTATTTATTCTTTTCATCAATACAGAATAGCAAGCAAAATGCAACAAAGAGAGGGAACACATATGTACAATAAACAGTTGTTATAAATTGAGAGTAATACAAAAAGAAGCAAAACAATCAAACAAAACTATCTACACTACATACATAGATGCTTTCAATATTCAGGAGAAAGGGTGTTACAATTCAACAAGGGTTATTGTGAATAAAAATATAAATGAGAAAAGGAAAAAGAAAAAAAAAACTTTTGTGAGTTATAGATATGAATTGTTATGAGTCCTCTTAGTTGTAGTTAAGTATGAATATTTATGTTGAGCTAAGCAAGAATAATATTAAAAACTTGTTCCCATAACTTCCTGAGTTTAATATTTTTGTTCCCTTTGTCGATTAGTATTTTATGGTCTAATAGATGTTTGGTCGCCAACATTCTAAAATTCTCCCAAGAAGTGTTAGTTGGGTTAAGCCAATTGGTTGCTATATAAAGTTTCATTAAGAGAAACATAATAATCAGAGTAATTGCTTGAGTTTTAGAAATATTGTTTAGGAGGATATGTAAAAGAGTGAATTCCCAGTTGAGTGTAGAAGAATTCTACTGTATTATTATTAATGTAGGTAAGGAATTCATGCAACTTACTCTATCTGTCCACAAAATAAATTTGTCATCAAGGAACCTAGTATAGAGTGTCCAAGAGTTCCTATATTCATTATTAAAAATAAACTCACTTTCCCATTGTAGCATCATGTAGCTGGCAAAAGTGGGGGAAAAGGCTGTGCCCATAACCACCCCAGTTATTTGCCTGAAGTATTGGCCCTCAAAAAAGATGTAATTATTTTTCAATATTACTTCTGTGAGCACAACCATTGCATCGATCCTATCAGTATGAATTTTTTGTCTGCATAAGCAACTGTTCCTCTGATGTTAAACCTTCATCATGAGGAATGATTGTGAATAAATTATACACATCAATGGTAACAGATATTCCATTAGGGTGAAAGTCTGTATTGTTTAGCATATTTAAAAAATGCCAGGAATCCTTGCATGTGTGTAATTTTGTTTAAACAATTTTCAAAGTGTGATCTACTAACTTTACAATAACAAATGTTTTTGATCTCTTGGCATCCACTATTGGTCTAAAAGATGGGTTGACAATATTTTTATGTATTTTGGGGGTGCTAAAGATACTAGCTATAAGAGGTGTGTCATTAAACATAAAATCATAATCACATTTCAGTATTTGGCCTTGTAGTAACATGTCCTCTAACAATAGTTCAATTTTCAAAAAACAGTATTTAATTCATTTATTGAGACCTCTTCAGAAGCACTTCCATCAACAAAACATTCATATTGTTTGAATAGTCTACACTATTCATTATTACTAACTCACCACATTTGTCTGGCTTCATTACTTGAATATTTTTTCATTTGCAATTTCTTTAAACAACTTATTCTCAACATCACACATTTTAAACATTTTCACAGCATTGGGTTGTATTAAACAATCACTTATTTCATATTCACAAACTTTTTTCAAACAAATATAAGCTGTGGTGTAGTGGTGGGTTAAAACAACTAGTTAACTGCACAAATTGTCAGTGTTACACATTGCTCGATTTTTCATAAACAATAAGGCCAGATTTAATTTGTGTGTGTAAAGTTTTAAATCAGTGAAAACATCAACTAAATTTGTTCTTTTTGCTGGCACAAAAGTCAACTCTTTTGATAATACATTGATGTGTCCAGAATTAATTAATTTGTTGAAGAAACTGTTAACTTGAAAATCACCTGCCTTGTTAAAAACTGTGCGAACATTCATCTCAGAGTTTTCACATTGTGCGAAGTCACTAACCATTAATTCCTATTGCGAGTGTTGTAAAACTTGTTTTTCAGTCTGTCCCCCTGGTCTACATATGGATATTTCAGTTCTTGATGTCTCCAGTTATTGGACTATTAGTTCTTGTTCCGTAAACATTCAGACCGTCTTACTACTTCTTCCTCTAAAGGGGCTAGATTCTCTCTAGGCCCCCTATAAGTTTGACCTGATGTTATTTCTGGTTCATTACTATGGGGGTGATTCTGGAAGGTTGCTGTAGAAACTGAAAAGTTTTGGATATGCCTTCCCTTTTGAATATTTGTCAGTGTCTCTTAAGTTTTTCAATTTTATGCTGTGGTATTGTATTATAATCCCTGTCCACTCCAGAAAATAAATTATTGTAGTTTGTTTCATAAAGCTAAAGTTCAAATCATTACATATAGTCTTGTTGATAGTGTCAGGTTGAATGGATAGTTGCTTAATCTGCAGGTTATTATACTTGATGATTAGGCTCATTATATCACATCTTGGCTCGTCAAAGATGATACACAATTCTCTTAAAAATTCAGGATTTTTTGAGACCCCATTGGGGAAATGCCACAGCTGCAAGCCTTTTGGCACGTGCTGTCTTTCTATACTTTTAACTATATAACTGTTTTCTAATTGCAGTTTTTTAAATGGTAGTAGTTGTTTCTCAAGTAACTGCAATTGATCACTTAACAATCTTATGCTTTCACCTGAAATGATATTGCTTGAAGTGTCAATATATAGGGTAAACCAGTTGGTTTTCCATTCAGTGAACTGGATAGTACTGGGTGAATCATAGTTGTTCTGACGGGACGCATCTCTAAGTTGCATGATGGAAAGTCCAAAACTGTTCTTGTTGAAACTCACACCCCCTCTTTGTGATGAAAGTAACCCTGAATTGCTGGCTTACTTGATACAATAGTAATGTCAGGTCTCCCACACCTTTTAAACTATCATAATTTAAACCACTGTTGTCAGCTACCACACCACCGGATAAACACATGCCTGTACAAACTTATAACCAAACAGATGAACAACAAACTCCAACGAACCTCCTGCAGTGCTGATAGGCAGACAGCTCAAAGGCAGCAAATTAAAACCAACAATAAATTTTGTTGTACAAGTTGAGTGCATTTGTTCCTTTATTTAAAGGAACTTCATCAGAACTAAATTACACAAACTTAAAACACATTTAAATACAACACCTTAAATCATGTGACTTCCACCAAGCATTAAAATTCTGAAAAGTATTAAGCAATTAATTACCATAAGAACCATTATAATATTTCAGTTTTAAAGCTGGGTTTATAGTACATGCCTCATTTAATCTTGGAAAGCACACAGCATTTGCTCTCAGTTGCCATTGAATTCACATTCATCAAGATGTTCTTTAAGAACCCATCCCTAAGAACATTTTTCACTTGCTTTATTACAAAAAAAAAAAAAAAAAAAACAACAACAACAAATAAACAAATGATTGTTAAAATTGACTATATGTCTATATAAAGCATTAGTTGTTTTCCCTTTTCATATGTCTGATAAATGCACTTACATATGGTCCTTTAATCTCCTGGAAGTTTTTCCTATATAAAATTCTGGGCACAGTTTGCACTTTGCCATATAGTACTTGTTTTGAGTAGCAGGAATAGTGTCCATGTATTTTGGATGTAATGTTTCCAGTACAAAAACTGTCACTCATAATTATATTGGAGCATTGAGTACAACTTCCATGTTTAATTGTTCCTTGTTTTCATTTGTATGTGTCTAAGGAGGAAATCCTATTAGCATCCAGATATGCTTTGAATGCTTTGTCTCTTCTAAAAATAATATGTGGTCTCAAACCTAATTTTTCCATTACATCCACTTCAGATAAAAAAAGTTTCCAGTTTTAGTTTATACACTTAACTATGGCACTACTATCCAAAGTGTATGTGGAAATGAATAATCTATTTTTGTCATAAGATGTAAATTTATTTTGATTCTCATCTCCAATTGCTTTCTCAGTTCCAGTGGAGCCTCATATGGGCAAATAAATACCTTTCTCTCTTTTATTACCTCATCCAAAATTTCTTTACGAAAACTGTTGAGGGTAACCTCTTCTAGAAAACATGTTTAATACTGCATCACATTCATTGTGGAATTTCTCCAATTCTGATGGTATCCTGGCTACCCAGACTAATAGTCCTTTTACTACTGCCTTTTTTCGTATGCCTAGGATGCCAGCTGGTTTAGTGTATATAAAAATTGGAGAAAGTGGGATTTCTGTATATCTTTGAACAATATCTACTACTGTTATGATCCTTTTTCATTTCAATATCAAAAAGGTTATCTTTTGCTTATTAAAGGTGTGAGACATTTTTAAGAATTCCACAATATTATTAATTTAGATAAGGAACTCTTGCAACTTTCTCTGAGTATCTGTCCACAAAATAAATATTTTGTCAAAGAACCAAGTATAGAGTGTCGAAGCATACCCATATTCAAAATTAAAAGTAAACTTAGTTTCACAGTGTAGAATCTTGTAGTTTGCAAAACGTGAGAACAGAGGCTGCCCCCAAAGCCACCCCACTCATTTGCCTGAAATATTGGCCCTCGAAAGAGATGCAATTATTTTTCCATATTACTCCCATGAGCACATTCATTGCATTGATCCTATTAGTATGAATGTCTGTCTGTGTAAACAACTGTTCCTCTAACCATTTTAAACATTTGTCATGAGGAATGACTGTGAATAAATTATGCACATCAGTAGTATCAAATAATCCAGTAGTGTTAAAGTTTGTATTGTTTAACATACTTACAAATGCCAGGAATCTTTGCAAATGTTTGCCATTTTGTTTAACCCATTTTTTTCAAAGTGTGATCTACTAACATTACAATAGCAAATGTTTTTGATATCTTGGCATCCACTATAGGTCTAAAAGGTGGGTTGACAATATTTTCTATGTATTTTAGGGATGCCAAAGATATTAGTTATAACAGGTTTGTCATTAAACATAAAATCACAGTCACATTTTGATATTTGGCCTTGTATTAGCATGCCCTTTAATAATAGATCAAATTTCAAAAACACGATATTAATTTCATTTCTTGAGACCAACTTATAAGCACTATCCATAAACAAAACATTCATATTGTTTGAATAGTCTATACTATTCATTACTACTAATCCACCACCTTTGTCTGGCTTCATTACTCAAATATTTTTGTCATTTGTAATTAATAACCTTATTCTCATTGTCAGACATATTAAAATATTTTAGACTGGTTGTTAAACAATCATATATTGCATATTCACAAACCTTTTCAAACAAATGTAAGCTGTGATGTAGTGGTGGGTTAAAATAACTAGGTCTGCACAAATTGTCAGTGCTACACATTTCTCAGTTTTCCGTAAACCATAAAGCCAAATTTCATTTTTGTGGGTGCAGTTTTAAATCAATTAAAACATCAAGTAAATTCATTCTTTTTCCCATTGCAAAAGTCAACCCTTTTGACAATATATTTATGTGTCCAGGATTAATTCATTTGTTGGAAAAATTGTAAACTTTAAAATCACCTGCATCATTAAAAACTGTCTGAATATTCACCTCAGAGTTTTCACCTTGTGCAAAGTCACTAACCGAATTCCTATTTTGAGTGTTGTAAAACTTGTTTTTCGGTCTTGCTCTTTAATATATATATATATATATATATATATATATATATATATATATATATATATATATATTTCAATTCTTGATGTCCTGGAATCTTTGTTCTTGTTCCATAAGTGTTCGGACCATCTTACTATTTCTTCCTCTAAAGGGGCTGGATTCTCTCTAGGCACTCTATATGCATTACCTGATGTCATTTCTAGTTCATTACTATGAGGAGAATGATTGGTTGATTCCAGAGGGTTGCTGTGGAAACTGGAAGGTTTTGGATATGCCTTCCCTTTTGAATATTCATCCATGCCTCTTTTAAGTTTTTCAATTTTACACTGAAGTATTGCATTTCAATCCCTTTCCAGTCCAGAAAATAAATTATTGTAGTTTGCTTCATAAAAGCTAAAGTTCATATCATTACATACAGCCTTGTTGAGAGTGTCAGGCTGAGTGGATAGTTGGTCAATCTGCAGGTTATTATACTTGACCATTAGCCTCATTATATCACATCCTGCCTGGTCAAAGACGACATACAATTCTCTTAAAACTTCAAGATTTTTTGAGACCCCTTTGGGGAAATGCCACAGCTGTAAGCCTTATGGCACTTGCTGTGTTTCTATATTTTTAATTAAGTAACTGTTTTCTAATTGCAGTTTTTTGAATGTTAGTAGTTCTTTCCTCAAAGAAACCATGACTGATCCCTTAATGATCCCATGCCCTCACCTGAATTGATATTGCTTGAAACGTCAGTATCTAGGATAAACCGGTTGGTTTTCCATTCAAAGAACTGGATAGTAGTAGGTGAATCATAGTTGTAGTTCTGACCTGACAAAACTGGAGGTTGTGTAAGGGGAAGTCCAAAACTGTTGATTTTTTTTGAAGCTCACACCTCCTCTTTGTGATGAAAATAACCCTGAATTCATGGAGGTAGACAAAAACTGCTGGCTTACCATTATTATCTACCACACCAACAGGTAAACATATGCCTGAACAAACTTACAACCCAAACAGATGAGCAACAAACTCCATTGATCATCCTGCAGTGCTGATAGGCAGACAACTTGAAGGCTGCAAATTAAAACCAGCAATACATTTTATTGTACAAGTTGAGCACTTTCATTCCTGTATTTAAAGGAACTTCATCAGAACTAAATTACACAAACTTGAAACACACTTAAATACAAAACCTTAAAATCATGTGACTTCTACCAGCCATCAAAATATTGAAAAGTATTAAGCAATTAATTACCTCAAGAACTATTATAATATTTGAATTGTAAAAGTGGGTTTATAGTACATGCCTCATTTAATCCTGTACTGGAAGGCACATAGCACTTAATCTCAGTTGCCATTTTAATTCATGTGCAAGATGTTCTTTAATATCCCATCCCTGAGGATCATTTTCCACTTGTTCTATTCCAAAAATAAAAAAACAAAAAAAACAAAAACAAATGAATGATTGCTAAAATTGACTATATGTTTGTACAAAGTATTAGTTGTTTTCCCTATTCTTATATTCTTATATCTGATAAATGCTTGTATGTACTGTCCTTTATTCTCCTGGAAGTTTTTCCTTTATAAATGCTGGGCACAGTTGCACTTCACCATATATGCTACTTGTTTTGTGTAACAGGAATAGTGCCCATGTATTTTTTATGTAATGTTTCCAATATAAAAGCTGTCACCCATAATAATGCTGAAGTATTGAGAACAACTTCTACATTTAATTGTTCCTTGTTTTTGTTTTTAAGTAAACTGTTGGGTAACCTCTTCTAGAAAACATGTTGAATACTCTAAAAAATATTTTTTGCTCATTAAAGGTGCGAGAAATTTTTAAGAATTTGACTATATTATTAATGCCAAGTACAGAGCATCGAAGAGTACTTGTATTCACTTTTAAAATAAACCACACACACACACACACACACACACACACACACACACACACACACACTGGCAGGTTTACTGGCTATGCCCCTTCTCCCCAGGTATAAGGTAGTTTTCTATTTAGGAGGCCTGTGTAGTGTCACCAAATAGATATGCAAGTACTCTAAGCATCTAAGCTATACTTTACTATATTCCTATCTGAATCTAAAAGTTTACAATGCTTTAAAACTTACAGCAAGGCAAAGTTCCCAGGCTGGGAGAACACATTATAAACATCTCTGTGTGAAAATACATTGATTTAATTTTAACTTATTTTCTTGAAGTTTTGCAAGTTAACCATCTATGTTCTAGTTTCTACTATTAAAATATATACATTTACACAATTACAATAGTTTATATACATTTATATTCTAAGCCAGCAGGGCATGCTGAGGTTACATTTTAGATCAGTATTTTATGCCTTTATACACACTTCTGTATGAATCATGTCAATATCCACAAATGACATAGAATTATTAATGAAATTCCAGATAGCTGAGCTGGTAGTATTGCCCTATGTCAGAGCTTGTACAAACATAACCCAAACAGATGAACAACAAACTCCAACAAACCTCCTGCAGTGCTGATAGGCAGACAACTCAAAGGCTGCAAATTAAAACCAGCATTAAATTGTGTTATACAAGTTGAGTGCTTTCATTCCTATATTTAAAGGAACTTCATCAGAGCTAAAATTACACAAACTTAAAACACATTTAAATACAAGACCTTAAAATCATGTTACTTCTGCCAGCCATTAAAATTCTGAGATGTATTAAACAATTAATTAGCTCAAGAACCATTATAATATTTAAATTTAATTTTAAAAGTGGGTTTATAGTACATGCCTCATTTAATTCTGGAAGGCACATAGCATTTAATCTCAGTTGCCATTTTAATTCATATGCATCAAGATGTTCTTTAATAACCCTCTCTGAAGATCATTTTCCACTAACTATATTACAAGAAAAACAAGTGGATGATTGTTAAAATTGACTATATGTCTATATAAACCATTAATTGGTTTCCCTTTTCTTATGTCTGATTAATGCTTGTATATATGGTCCTTTAATCTCCTGAAAGTTTTTCCTATATAAAATGCTGGGCACAATTTGCACTTTGCCATATATACTACTTGCTTTGTGTAACAGGAATAGTGTCCAGGTATTTTGTATATAATGTTTGCAATACAGAAACTGTCACCCATGATTATATTTTAGCATTGATAATAACTTCCACATTTAATTGTTCCTTGTTTTCATTTGTATATGTCTAAAGATGAAGTCCTATTAGCCTCCAGAGATGTTTTGAATGCTTCATGTCTTCTAAAAATAATCTGTGGTCTCAGACCTAATTTTTTTGCTATATCCACTTCAGATAATCTGTCAGTTTATTTCAATTCTTTCCCTTACGAGTCAGTCTTATTATAAAATAAATAAAAAAAAAAAAAAAAGTTTCCAATTTTTGTTTGCACACTTAGCTATAGCACTACTATCCAAAGTGTATGTGGAAATGAAGAATCTATTCTTGTCATAAGATGCAAATGTTTTTGCAAAAAAAAGTATTAAATGAGACATGTACTATAAACCTAGTTTTAAAATTTAAATATTATAATGATTCTTGAGGAAATTAATTGCTTAATACTTTTCAGAATTTTTATGGCTGGTAGAAGTCACATGATTTTAAGGTTTGTATTTACATGTTTTTTAAGTTTGTGTAATTTAGTTATGATGAAGTTCTGTTAACTATAGGAATGAAAGTGCTCAACATGTATAATAAAATTTATTGCTGGTTTTAATTTGCTGGCTTCGAGTTATCTGCCTATCAGCACTGCAAGAGGTTTGTTGAAGGCCTTTTGGTTATCCTTAGCAATGGAGGCTAATTTGGATTCATAGTTAGCTGTAGAATGCCTTACGAGGTATCTTATTTGCTTGTTTAAGCCGAGGAGGGAATGCTTTCAATTCAGAGACCATTTGTTCCTTCTGTTGGACTGCAATTTCTTTCTCTTATTTTATAACCTGTTAATGGCGGATGTTCACCAAGCAGGCTTAATCTTTCTTGAGCATCTTGTTTTGGTCTTATCAGGTATGGCTGAGTCAATACATTTGTATAGATAGTTATACAAGGCATTGGTGTAAATTCCATTATAGGTGTCCATGCCATCAGTGAGGGCAGGGGCTATGATGCTATTAATGGTGTCACATATTAGGCTGTAATTGGCTTTGGACAAGTTTTTTTAGTCTAGTTGATGCTAATAGGAGGTCAGATGTTATTGATACTTCTAATGAGACTGATTTATGATCAGACCTCACTAAGCAGACTGCACACATGGAGTGGTCCATTGATCACCCATATTAGTGAGCACCAGATCCAGAATGTTTGGGACCCTTGTGGAGGTGACAACCATTTGGTCCAGAGCATTGTAGTTGATGAAGTCCAAGAGCCTTTGGGCAAGTGTGTTATTGCACATATAATTTACCCAATCTATGGATGGGTAGTTAAAGTCCCCTAAAACCAGGGTGTTTAGATGAAATCATTTTGTAGCTCATGGGATGTTATGTATTTATGTTTTCACTTTGACATATTTCTCTAGTGCCACAAGTTTCATAACAGCCTTAAAATGATGTGTGTTTCTGAATGTAATCCTATGTTTAGGAAGCAGTACATTAGCTTAGAAAGAAACACATATAATGAGATTTGAGTATCTGAGTGCTTGACAAGTCAACAATAACCAGCTTGGTGACAGAAGTAAGCAAAGAGTTACAGCTGCCAAATATAAGGGCAAACTGTAAATAGAGATGAATTGCATCCACAATGCAGTCTTCTCATGCAGATAGGCATCATGGTGCCACATCATTTGAAACCATCATATGGTATGTCAAAGCAGATGATGTTCATTGGTCTAAAGTATCAGGGACCTTTCCCTATGGCTTAATTCCCCCTTTACATGTCAACAGTTTTGATAAGTCTTATGACAGGGTGAGACTATACAGTGTCATAATACCTCTTGTATGTATGGAAGGAATACACTGTGGCTGCTATTCATCATCTTAATTTGCAATTTATCCTTATCTTTGGCAATTGTGCTACAAAACTTGGTTCAGCCTCACAGTGAATTGTGGTCTTTGACCTTTTGCTTAATGCAATCACTAAGCTAGTTGACGGTGACTTGTTATATGCTGGACCTCTTGAGTAATATCCTCTCCTACTACTTTAAGTGCTTCATTAAAACTCCTAATCAAGGGATGAGTAGTATCACTTTTGTGGTTCAACTTTCTAATTTTTGATTATCTTCAGGACTGCTTATACCACTGTCAAGTAATTGTGAAATCAGGAAAAGGACAATCATGCTATGTATCTCTCTGATGTCAAAGAGGTGCACAACAAGTTTTGTTATGCAAGACCTTCAGAGCTATTATATTGTAGTCTATTGTCAGAGCATACAAAGCAGTCACCACTGAAGAATTATATGCTGCCTTCTGTTGGTTTCTTGCTGTTACTTGCATTTACATGCAAACATACCAAAGTATATTTAACCATTTATTGTGACCAACTAGTCTTATTACTGTATTGTGCTAAGTACAATAAATATACAGACAAACTGCTTCAGTTTACATGCATTTTACTATTACATTTTCCTTTCGGATCTACAAGCATGCAACACAGATGCTGCCAGCTCTCTATGGCAAATTCCCAAAGCTTGTTTATATACACTCATATTTATACCAAAAAATCTGATATTTTTTTCTCAGTCTGATGTATTACAATCTTCCTTTGTATAACACTTTTCTTTGTTCTTCTAATTTATGAGTTGTCCTTGATTTTTTCAAGTTTGGTGGTCCAAGGAAACTCAGTTATTTGAAACGTGGTGTTCCAACTTTATCTTGCTTGGTGTTACATCTCTTTACTTCGATGATGTCCTTCCAGCTGCCATCTGCATAGTTATTTTTACAGACTTTGTTTCTCAATAACGTACTCTTTTACATGGATGCCAATATCTAATTAAGGTATGCCAGCACACTTACTACTTCTTATTTTTCAGCATTTTATACTATTTCTAATTTAACCCTTTATATTTTATATCATTCTTTCAGATTTTTATTCAAACTAATAATCATGCTAGAAAAACAGAGTACTAATATTATTTCAACTACAAAACAGTAGTGAGAACTTTAACTAACTTTGAAAGCTATAAAACACTTCTCAGGGCCACACAAAAAAGTCAGCCTAAAGTGTTTAACAGCTTTTAAAGCTGTTAGTCTGTCAGAGGTACAGTTAGCATCTGCATCTGTCCCCTGTGTTTGTGACACTGTTTTACAGATTTCAGTGTTGTAAAACACTGTATTTCTTTATTTTTCTATAAGTTGTAGTATATTAGAATAGCTGACACTACAGGCTCTGTGAAGAATTATGATTGGGTCTTTCAAATCTCCTTGATCCCTCTGTCCTACCCCCTACACAGCATGAAGACGTTACTTCTTTTTTGTTTTTCACATTTTGTCTTCATTTTCAGCTTATTCCCCCATCATTACATTAAGTATGGGTGGAGTTCTAGATGCTTTGAGGTGCAGTTTAGAGTTGTTTTTAAACCTTATGATCAAATGATGTCCTTATATAAGCAACAGAAAATACTAATGAAGTAATTGTTTTTTTTTATTTATTTGGTTAATTACAGGCAAATTCTTTTTCATAACTCTAAGAACACACAATTAAATTAAAAAATGCAAATGTTTTGGCATTAAAATTATTTCAGATGCATATTTAGCTCCATTATGTGCAATTAGCACAGAATTAAAAATACCATATCATGGTAAATAGTGTTACATGACGGAGTTGGGTGTTTCTGAATGTAATCCTATGTTTAGGCAGCTTCATCTGCATGTATATAAACATTGTTAATTGCTCTGGTATACCTAATTTATATTCATCTTTTACTTCTTTGCTCTCAGGCTAAGCCTGCAAATGGTCCATTGTGATTTGAACTCTACTCGGGTAAAAAAATAAAAATAATAATGCAGCAAGCTATTGATAAAAAAGCATAATAATGTGTTAAGGTATCAACTTAAAAAGCTTTTTTTGAAAGAGATTATGCCCTATAGATTGGAGATTTTTTTAAATTTGCTGTTCCAGTATCTTGAAATCTCTCTCTAGGAGACACATCTATAGTTCAAGTTGACACTGAATTTACAAAATTACATAATTTAATTAAACCAGCAAACTTATTATGTAAAATACATCATATACACATTTTGCCAAAACTATGATCACTCCTTTTTCTGATGATTGCTCTAGAGCAGTTCTGTATAATCTGCAGTGAAGTGTAAGATAAGGTAAGTCTGTTATACAGAAATAGTTATACATTGCTGTCAATTTATTTTTTTAAACAACTTTTTTATTAATTTTCAAACAAAGATTGTACAAAATTATTTAAACATAAATAGAACAAAAACATAACAATTTACAGATGTTCACAACAAAATCAAATACAGAAAGCTAAGTCATTCAAATGTATCAAGTAAATCACTTAATTTTGACCAAAATCTAAACTGGTGAGTACTATTTTAATTATCATTTTGGCAGTTGAGAATTCTTTTATTAGACTTTTGTTTGCTAAATTAATGGAGTCAGTAAAAGGAAGAGTAGTTTTACATTTCCAATTCTTAGGGACTATTTTTCTTGCTATAGCTAAAATGGATCAAAGGAAAGGCAGCTGCACCCTAGGAATGGAATCAAGAACTGGAGCATTAAATAAAATCAAGGAGTTAGATCTGCCCAATATCGTATGAAACCAATCTGCATCAGAGACTTCATTATACCTCCAACAAAGAATTTTCCCATAGCTATATATAAAAGCCACTTTATGTGGAGTTAAAGAAGCTCTGTGAAGAAATCTCCATGCATATACTTTATAATAAAGAGAAGAAGTAGATTTTCCCACAGAGTTAAGAAGTAAGCATTTATTTCCATTAGGAAAGGCCTTCTCATTAATCTTAGTTGAGTAATTCCAAAATAATGAATCGGTGGAACCAAACTCTTCTCTTATTATTTTATAAATTATTGATATATGTGATTTATTCTTGCTTGAGTTACTATTGATTCTGAAAAAAAAACTCAAGTATCTCTGGAATATGTTTTGTTTGGAAATCCACAAAGATCTTGATTTTATCACAAACACATTTTTACAAGATTGTATAGTCAGCCAATTATATTCTAAACAATGTCGTGCAAGAGGAAAATCTGTATTATGTGACTTATTTCTAATTAGGAATTGATGTCAAAGATTACATTTGCATCTCTAAGGTCTACCATTTTGTTTATATTACAGGTTCCCAATCAGCTCACAGTATTTAATGTAGGGAACAATAAAAACAATAAATCTTTAACTATATAATTAGAATTCATGAATCTTTTAAAATTTATAAGAATGGAATCAGTGAAGGGAGTGGAATAGTATTTGTCTTTTCATTTAAACATGTCTTTCAGTATCCAGTAAAATGTATTCATTCCAAATTTAGTGAAAAATTCTACAACATAGCTGTTGCTATTTATTAATATTTCATGAACTGGTTTCCAAGTGGATTGGTAAGAGGAATTTAACCATAGAGATATTAAATTGAGAATTATGGATTTGGCATATAATTCAACATTTGGAAAACTTAATCCACCTTATTGCCAACGTTTTACATGCCAATCAAAGGATATTCTTGGTTTATTGGGGAAACACAGAAAATTAAGAAGAGTAGAATTTAATTTCTTAAAGATTCTTTTTAGGAGGGAGAATAATTAGTGATTGTACATAGAAAGGTATTTTTTTAAGACTGTAGAACAAACAAGTAGACTGGGTGGAAGAAACAAACAATCCAAAACAAAACAGGAGCCCAACAGTAGCCAGCAGAAAAAGATGTTAATCCCAAAAACACTTTCTTTGAACGTAAAGTCAATTTAATAAAACTTTTTCTCACGTTTTCGTCACTTTGAGTAAAGTAACTTCTTCAGACACACAGACAAACAGCAGTTACACAGTTTCTAAAGCATTTAAACCATGTAGCATCAGATCATGTGACTCGTAGCAGCAATGAATTAAAGGTGCAAAGCACAATAATTCAAACACTATTAAAATAAGTCATAAAACTTTCATACTACCTCAAATAAAAAGTGCGTATGCAATCAATATACAATATACAATAATTATATTAATGTCATTAGTAAAAAGACACTATCATGTAAGATTTCTTAATTTAAGCAAGCATGAAATATTACAATTCTCATTCAAACCAGGCAAGCAGAAAGCATTAAGTGCTAACTGCCATTCTAGTTCTCGTACCTCTAATAGTACTGGATATGGGCCACCTCTAATGTTGGGAAGTACCTGATCAATAGCTTGGAACGTGAAACTATGTCCACCATTTAATAAGACATGTTTTGCTAAAGCATTTTCTGTTTTATTTTTGCTAATTGCATAAGAATGCTCGTAAATTCTCTCACAAAGCTTCAAGTCCATTTTCCCTATATAGAAAGCCAGACATAAGGTGCAGGAAGCTAAGTAAACAACACTCTTGGACTCACAATTCAACTTATGGTTGATGTAAAATTTACATGTATTCAATACTCTAAAAGAATTACCTGTTTTTATGTATTTACACATCCTACATGCTCCACACATGAAGGTTCCAGTAAGTCTAGAAGTAGGTTTAGTGCTTTTAATTTCAAAAAAACTTTTTTAAGTTAGTACCTTTTCTATAAACAATACTGGGTAACTGTCCAATTCTATCAGCTAGGGAAGAGTCCTTATAAAGGAAACTCCAATTTTTGTGGAGAATTAATCTAAGTTGGTCACTGTCTTTACTAAAGGTGGTTATAAAAGTATTGCATAAAGATGTCTACCTAGTTTGCTGAATCATTGAAAGTTTTATAAAGGTAACCAAGTCACTGTTTGGTGACTGTGTAGTTCGAATAGCAACCTGGCTAGGAGATGCCTCTGCCAGATTAACATCAATGACAATGGAAGGTGAGGTCAAGAGTGGTTGAACTATACCTCTACTCCGTTTGTTTACAATTTCTTCAGTTAAGTCATTTATTAAACTAACCAGGTAGCCTCTATTGCAGAACATATCTCTTAAGATTTGACATTCAGAATTAAAGTCATCTTCATTAGTACACATCCTTGTGGCTCTAATGAGTTGACCTTTCACTATTGAACGTTTTTGCCTGTAAGGGTGTGCACTAGAAAAATGTAAATAGGAGTTGCAATATGTGGGTTTTCTTTAAATTTTGGAAACATATCTCTTATTTACTATGCCTTTTTTTATATTCACGTCCAAATAATCAATGCTAGTAGTGTGAAAAGTGTAAGTAAATTTAAAAAATGGTGTAGTAGAGTTCAAATAATCTATCATTTGTTTAGCTTGTGGTTCATTTCCTTTAAAAATCACAAATATGTTGTCTAAAAATCTGGTATAAAAAGTGAAGGAAGTGTAAATTTCAGAGTTATTGAATACAAAATATTCTTCCCATTGAGCCATAAACATGTTTGCCACGCTCGCTCCACAAGGGGAGCCCATAGCAACTCCATGTTTTTGTAAATAGATCTTGTCGTTAAATATGAAAAAGTTGTTGGAAAGTATAATATCAATTAACTCAGATGCCAGGTCAATATCCCTTTGTGGAGCTTTTTTATTTTTCATATAAACTTCTTCCCACTCAACCGCTTCTAAGTGTGGAATAGAAGTGTATAAGTCAACTACATCGATGGTAAGAAAGTTGTCTTCTTGGTTAACTTCTAAAGTGTTCAAATTTTTCAACAAAGTCCATGAATCTTTGCAGTAGATTTAATATCATAGGTATCTGATCTCCATACCTCTCAACTGCTTAGAGCAAGAAATCTGGACAAAACCACAAATAATGGGGAGTTAAAGGCCCAAAAACAGGGACACATTTTAAATACTGCTCTTAAACTTAGAAAGTTGATAGAATAATAAGGTTCGCATTAGCATTAATTTTCTGAAGGATGTGAAGTCTGCAATGAAATGACTGCCATTATTTTCTGACTTTAGCCTTCAATAATTTGCCAGTGATTTGCCAGAAAACTACAATTTTATAAGAAACAGACCAAAAATATGAGTCAAAAATCTGGACATTCTATGAAAATCTGGACCATTGAGAGCTATGGGTATCTCTCAAATGTTGAGAATTAATAAAATGATCTACATGTTTAGCTACTGGGGATAGCTTAGGAACCTTATCAGTAGTTTTGTCTTTACTAGAAAGAATTCAGTTAAAATCTCCTGCAATAATTAATTCACCATTTGTATATAAGGTTATAATAGCCAAATATTTATTATCAACTTTGGTTCCAATTCTAGGTATCCAGTAAGAATTCACAAATGTATACTTTTTTGTCAATTTCTACTACTACTAAATCCAACATGCTATTTTTATCTGAATAGGTATTTAATATTTTAGGCATCTTTAAAGATTAAGAGTGCCTCTCCTTTTTGATTTAAAATGAGAGCTCACAAGAGTTGAATAATCTTTTAACATTAATCTATATACATCTTCAGATAACAAATATATTTCTTGTAAGATAAATATGTGAGCTTAATGCAGTTTGAAATATTTGTTTAAGCTATTCCTCTTCAATGGGTTATTAAGTCCATCGATGTTTAATGAGAGACAATTATATGTTGACATTCATAAGAACATGTAAATGCACTGACTTAGGATAATTTAGCTTAAAATATAATAACCAAGTACTAATAATTGTTGTTATGGACAGATACAAAAAAGCAAAATTTCAAACTTATATGCATTCAAACCTCCCATCATAGAAAGAAAATTCCCTGATGATATATTCATACAAATCACTCACCAACCAACCCATCCCAATGTTACCAAGCTAAATAGTTGCTATTGCTTCTTAATTTTAACAGTATTGTTAATTATAACTATTTTGAGAACACTCAAGTCACATTAAAAGATAAAACAATATAAAAATTAATTTGAGAAATATTAATATTTATTATCATAGAAATATGAAGTTGGAAAGGTTAATGATAAAGAATGATATTATGTTTTTCTGACTATATCAAAAATATCCCAGAAATAATGCATTTCAAATTTCTCTATTTGATCAAGACATTTTATATAGTCATTTCTTCTAATTAATCCTACTATAGAATATACTACAAATAGCCTAGTATTTAAGAATTTATATGGAGGAAATAAATAAAATTGACAAAACCTGAAACACATTAACCTATAGACATCATAACAACAATACATATCAAGATCATGTATCACAAAACTTTTAAAACTAATTTAATAACATGGGTGAAAATGTGAAAATAATAGTCAGAATATGGAAGTAGAATTAAAAGGTGCTACAATTTATAATTACATATTTCTGTATATTGTATGTGCTTATATATACATAATATATTTACATGGATATGCATACTATGTTTATAAATTGAGTTGATGCTTGATATGTATATTAACAATTAAGAGAGTGAATATGTTCTATGTATCTATACATGAGAGTAAATATACAGATGAGTATTTTTAAGTGAATGTTTGTATTATGAATGTATACATGTTACTATCAATACCTCTAGTACTTGGGATACATATTTAATATCGAACTTTTGTACAGGAAGCATTCTTTGATGATTATATTTTAAGTATTGTGTACTTGCAAATTTGCTTATAGTACTTTTTATTGCCATATTTTGAAATGTGCAGATCAAGTTTTTGTATTCATCATACCAATGGGAGATGAAAAATGCTTCAAATGATTTAAAAGTCAGTTTAGTTGTTGTTGTTGTTTGTCTTTTGGCTTTTTTTTTCCCCAGTAAGGGGTTGCCACAGCGGAACTCTGGACCGCTAATGATTGGCAGTAGATTTTTACAAAACACCGAGATGCCAGCTCGACGCCCAACCTTCAACGAGGGCATGCCCATTTACACACGCATGTCTTTCGAACACTACCCAACCGTGGGGAGGACATGCAGACTCCACACAGAAGGCACTCCCAAGCCACGCCGAGAATGGAGCGGGAGAACCTCTTGCTGTGAGGTAACAACGCTACCGCCGTACAAATAAAATTACACATTTCACTAACAAATGCAGAATATTTTGAAGAGTTAAATCTGCTCATTAATATTATTTTCCAATAAGTAGCAAAGTAACTCTGAGTAATTAAGGCAACAGATGTTGAGCAGATTGAAGCGTTTTAAGCATCTTGCCCTCTACATTGTTTCATATAGTACAGAAGACAACAGCTTATATTAACGTTTAAGTACAGTAATGTATATAAATGCTGTTAAATGGAAATTAATATCTATGTAGAAGTCAAATAAATATATTTCTCTAGAGCAAATTTATAATCACTGTTATAGTTTCCATTCAAATGTATGTAAAAATTATTTTGTATAAAACACAATTTTATAGCAGCAAGTGTGCAGAGGTGTGAACCATATGTTATCCTATACAGGATATGCTAGCTTCCTGCATGCTTGTTTTAATTTGTATTTTAGTAATGAAATATTCCCTATGTTTAATCTTACAGTTTTCTTGCATTGCACAGCTCTTTTAGACATCACATCAGGTGTTATATTTCACAATTGCATTTCAAGGAAAACATTGGGACAACTGTATACTGAAGTAATATCAAAAGGTTGTGGGGTATTTCATTTTTGTATGTGGTTAGTTATATCTTGTGTAAATACATATGTAGACCCCTTACTTATGAATGGACAAGTGTGGTCTATGTAAATACGTATTTCAAGTTGAGTATGTTTTTGCACATGGATGTCCTTATGTATATAGAGTTGCAATGTAACATCATTTACTTAAGTATGGATGTATGATCTGTATCTTCTGCAGTCTGCCCTAGACTCCTCCCAACACAGCCCCAAACAATTCTGGTCCTCCATAAACTCCATCCTCCACCCAGGTAAAGTCAGTAACCCCCGTCCTAACATCCCTCACTCCTCAGAAAATATTGCTACCTCATTCAACACACACTTCACACAAACCATACTATCACTAGCTAAACAACACAACCCCTTTCCCCTCCAACCCACACCTTCAATGAGTAATCTCCCCACTGCCTTCTATTTTTCCCCTGTACCTACCTCCAACATAAAAAACCTCTGAACTAAACTTAAGCCCACCAAATTAGCAGCAGACAACCTCCCAAGTGAATACCTACAAATCACAGCTGATGCTCTGGCCTACCCAGTATCCATCTTGATTAACCAATCTCTGTCAGAAAGTTACGTTCCCACACTGTGGAAAGTATCACATATAATTCCCCTCCACAAAGGCGGACCCTCCACAGAACTAACCAATTACTGCCCCATAGCTATTCTATCTCCACTCTCCAAAATACTAGAGAGATGCATACACTCTCAGGTCTCAGACTACCTCCTTCCTAACAACCTCCTTTCCAATACTCAGCACGGTTTCCGACCAAACCATAGTACCACCATTGCCTTACTCTCCTTTACTAACATTATCCTTCAGCATAAAAACAATGGCTATCTCTCCTCTGCTACTTTCCTAGACCTATCTAAAGCATTTGACATGGTCCCACACAAACAACTTATCTCTGTCCTCAATAACCTATCCTTCTCACAATCAGTCACCAATTGGTTTCAGAGTTACCTGTCTGACTGCCAACAATCTGTTGTATGGCAGAATGACATATCTCCCCAACTACCTGTCTCCATAGGGGTTCCCCAAGGATCCATCCTTGGACCCCTACTCTTCTCTGTTTTCACCAATAATCTAGCCTCTGCCACCAAACATGGCACACTCATATAATACACAGATGACTCAACCATCATCTGCTCAGCCCAGTCCCTACCCAAACTGCAAAAAGTCACACAGGAAGCCTTTTCCTCTGTTGAAACTTGGTTATCCGATGCCCAATTAATACTCAACCCAAACAAAACTAAACCACTCATCTTCCAACCCACCAAACATACTCAAAACAACTCTCAGTTTAACATCACAGCAAAAGACAACATCACTATATACTCAACTGAACACACCAAATTACTAGGAGTGGAAATAGACAATAAACTAAAATTTGACATTCACATATCCATGACCATAAAAAAAGTCCACAAAAAACTAGGAGCGTTCTACAGAAATAAGCAACTTCTCACCAAAGCAGCAAAGATTTCAATAGCAAATTCCCACCTTATCTCCACCCTACTTTATGCCTCTCCAATATATACCAACCTAAGGCAATGCGATCTAAACAAGCTAGAGACCTGCTACAACAAAATCACCAAATTCGCCACAGGGGCATCCTACCGTAGTCACCACTGTCTCTCACTTGCTGAACTGGGCTGGCTTGAACTCCCTCACCTCCTTCAATGGTATCAACTCTCACTTGCCCACAAACTAGTAAACCATACACTAAATGTCCCATCCCTCCAGAATCTACTCCAACCCTATCGCACCACCAGACCACTGAGATCCAGCAACAAAAATCACTTGCAGATCACTAAAGTCAATAACTCTGCTGGTGAAGCACTATTCTCTTGCACCATAGCCAAATTATGGAACTCCCTCCCACCCACAATTACCTCCATACTATCATGCACCCACTTCAAAACTTTACTAAAAGCGCACCTAAAAACATGCTGGCTATGCCCTTGCAACTCCCACTCTAATATCACCCACCCCATCCAACCACTACCTTTCTTTCCACTCCACTAACTACCTTGATTATAGCAAACTCAGATGCTCATAAGCCTAGTACTTATTATACAGCAGGAACTTTTATTGTAACATTTGTTAATGTCTGTTATGTACTTCACAGATAAATATTCTAGTTGTCTACTGATGTACTACGTTCTTCATCTGTAAATATGTTGTAAGTAATTGCTATGTAAATTGTTAATCGCTATGTAATCCAATGTAACTACTGTCTGTTTATTTTAACTGTGGAGCTTTTGTCCGCGGGCCTCCACTGAAAATGGACCTACATCCAGTCGGAAACTCCTGGTCAACAAATATAAATAAATAAATAAATAAATAATAAATCTTACCAACTTTCAGATGATTAATAGCTCTCTATAACATTATTTTAACACACTGACAGATATGTATGCACATGTCATTCTCTGTTTACTATGCTATCAGCTTCATTTATGCTATGCATTTGTAAGTATTCTGTATTCCACCAACAGTCTTGATGCTTAATTACCTCTTTGTATTATATCTCAGGTCTTCCAATATTTGTGGATCACCCATGGTCTGTGTATTTGCTATATATTTTTATGAGATTAAACCTTTAGTTGTGTCACTGTCTGTTGCAAGAAGCAGATCAGGTATTTTACTTATTAAATATTATTTAATGAAACTGTATATTCTCATGAAGAATCTGTATTCTGAGGGAGCCCAGGTAGAAAATACCAGATAGCCCTTGAACAATACAAAAGTCAGAAAATGTCAGAAATATAAGACATAGCTAGCAAAGATGTTAATGGTTTGTACTTGCATAAATGAAATGTGGATATAGAATATATATTATGTCAGTGACAATAATGGATCAGTTAAGGAAAGTAACTTTTTAAAATATCAGGACTCACAATGCCAAGTCCTGAAATGTTTAGACTAAATAATCAAAAATCTAGTCTGACAGTGTGTAAATATTTGTGTGTACAATATAATATTACAGAACCAGAGATACTGTAGAGGGAATTACATTACTGTAATAGGTACTTCTTTGTTTATCAGAAGTATTCTGCATAGCAGTAACTGTCTAATTCATTATTATTAAAGTTATGTTAGTTTTTTCAGCTTCTTTCATGACACACTAAAACCAGTAATATTGTTTTAAACATGCATTTTCATCAATAAAAATGACATATTCCTCTGGGCTGTGATGATCTCATGCATGAGTATATTATATTTACACTATACTTATATAAAGGATACAGCTTTCACTGAACAATAATTAGGATGACCACAAGATGTCACTAAACAGAGATTAGTACCAGATGTCTTTAAGTCTGCAGATGTCTTCTTTTTCTTCTTCCTACTGCATTCTTCTTTCCTTTTCTTCTTTTCATTATTACACTTATTGAAAGATAACGAGTATAAAGACTACATGGATATGTTTTAAAATTAACTAGATTGATTTTAAATGTTCTAGTATTGGATTTCTGCTGCTCATTTAAACCTTCTAAAAGTTCACTTCCTATAAATGAGGGTTAAAGTTCAAAATGCATTTCCTGCAGCACAGGCAGCTTGAACATGGAATCTAGACTATTATAAGTGGAAAAACAGCTGGAGGTATGTGAAAAAAATACATTCTAAAGCAATTTAACTAACATGAGGCAGGAAAAGGGACTGAAACAAAGTAGTCACTATAAAAAACAGTCAATAACATCTCCAATTCTTTGAATAAGAGCCCAAGTAATGAACAAATACCACACAAGTTAAACATATTAAATGAAAGTAAATGAGTAACAGTAAAGTAAAAGTATGTGAATGATTTTCATGCAGTCAAAACCAGTCAACATATCACCCACTGCACATCGATAAATCTTAACACATACTACCACATTCACCAGATAGAATAACCAAACAAAAAAAACAGATTACATGAAAGTATGTATAGAAGGTATGTATAAATTAAGTGGATTAGTTAAACATGTTAATATACACTCCCCCACATACACTCTATCTTAGAAAATAATATTTGAGAGATTTAAATAAAATAATAAAGTGACATAAGTAATAGTAATATTAATATATAAATACACTATCTCAGATACTGTCATTACACCCCCCACCACATACACACTACTTTATTATGCTTGAAAATAAAGTTAGAAAGAATTAAAATAAACTAATAAAGGGAATTATAAGTAATAGTAATAATAACATATATACACTATTTCAGATACTATAGAAAATGTATTTTGCTAAAGTATAAGCATTTTGGTTTGCTTGTTTTACCTTGTATTTGATGATAAACTGTAACAGATGACAAAATTGAATACCTGTGAGAAAACTATTTAGGCAAAATAGAAAATAAGAGCAACATTACTTTTCTTTATTTTTTTACTATTTTCTAATTAAAAAAACAGCCATTTCTTGTTACTTGTCTCTTTAAGCTGATGATAGTCCAATTCATATTTTCTGGTGGATCAAAATATTTATTTTTCTGAGAAAAGTCCACTGCATCTTCTAGAGAATTAAAAGGTTTCTGACCTTCTGGTAAAAAGATCCTAATTCTGGCTGGAAAAATTAGTTGAGCTTTAATGTTTAGCTTCTATAAGTCTTGTATGAATGGAATGCATGCTTTAGCAGATGCAGTGTAGTCATTGTCAAACCTGATACTGTTGCTATTTATTTTTATATGAGAATTAGGCCAAGCAGTCTTCAGTATCAGGTCCTTGTTTTGGCTGGAGAGAAATTTTACAATAATAGATCTGGGGACCAGAGGATTTTTCCTCAAAGAAGAAGTTGAAAGAGATCTGTTAGCTCTCCACACCAAACAAGAGAGCTTTTAGTAGATTTAGAAGTTTAGGCATCCAGTTAGTTAAAAACTTCAACATATTATTTCCTTCTTCCTTTTCTGGTATTTTATATATATCCTAATATTATTTCTTCTAGAGCTACTTCTTAGGTCCTCTACTTTTCCATAGGCAAAGTATTTTGTTTTAACAGGAATTCTGTGTGATTCTCACTCTCTGCTATCCAGGTCAATTAATGTGTCTTCTCTTGCTGAGATCTGAGCATCTTGGGGCAATGTAGCAATTGCCTCATGTACACAGACAACCCTCTCCTCCTACCTCCCAACACTACAACCTGTGAGAGATGCACTTATCTAGCCAAACTGGAGGTAAAACTATCTCTAACCAAGACTGAACTTGATAGTCAAGAGGAGAAGGTAAACACTTGCATCACACCACACTCATCACATAGTCCCACTAAACCTACACCACCAAAATTGACACATAGAAACACAAAAACATTTGTGGAGGTTCTCAATAATAATCTGCTCAAGCAACAGAGACCTCCAAAGCAGAAATACAAGCAACCTCCCACCACCAACACAACCCAAATGACACATAGCCTACAGACTTAGTACGCCGCTCAACCACAGCCCATAAGGCAAAGCAATGTACCCAACACACTAGTCATAGGTGATTCTATTGTCAGGCACACTGATGTCCCACACACCAGGCTAAACAAGGAGAAGGTCATTGTCAGCAGGCTGTCAGGTGCCAGAATCCGCCACATAACCCATGCACTCAGGTCACTCCACAACAAGTACAAATATGACTCTGTGATTGTCCATGTTGGTGTGAATGACCTGAGACGTACCTCCCTGGACTACATGAAAAGAGACATGGAAGAACTCTCTGATCTTGTAGCCCAGGCAGGTATGACCCTAGCCCTGAGTAGCATCCTGCCATCACCCAGAATGATACTGCAGTACAAGGATAAAATGATTGACTTCAACAATTGGCTAAGCTTCTGGTGTCATTCTAAGAGGATCCAGTATCTGTCTGCCTGGGATGACATGGTCAACAGACCACGATGCTTTGCCAGAGATGGCCTGCACCTGTCACCCTTGGGATTTCGGATACTGGCAGAGGCTCTTGCCGCCCCTATAGTGCCTTTTTTAGGCAAGCTTCAAATGACAAATTCACCACCATAACAGGAACAGGCAAGCAAAAACTGAGGGTAATGTTACTCAATGCTAGAAGTCTAAATCTCAAAATGCACACACTCGAGGCACTCCTTAAAATGGAGAACATCAATGTCTGTGCAGTGACTGAGACCTGGTTCAAGGCTCCAGAGAGCACCCCTGCATTACCAGCCTATAACTCATACTACACTTTTCGGCCATCTAACCTGGACCAGAACACCAAAGGTGGAGGTGTGTCCATATTCATTAAGGATATCCACACCTCCAGGCTAGTTGCTCAGCATAATGCAGCCGAGGTTATCCAAGTGCAACTAACTCTGGGCAAATCTGCAATCCAAATTGTAGCTTGCTATAGATCCCCCACCATGCCCTAGGATTCCCACTCCTCTTTTCTTGATATACTGGAAAATATTAGGGTTCAAGCAAACACCCTTATATTGGGCAATTTCAACTACCCCTACCATTAACTGGGAAAACTACTCATGTACCAACTCCTTCGCTCAGTGCTTTCTGGAATTCATAAATTCCAATGCCCTGGATCAACTTATCCACACCCCCATCAGGGGCAACAATATCCTAATCCTAGTCATTACCAACATGAGTGACAGGTGTTCCACACCTGAAGTCAACTCGTCCTTGGTCAGATCCAACCATAAGCTAATCACCCTAGATATCCACATTCCGCCCCCACCCCCCCCATTAAGGAAACCATGGTAAAAAAATTCTCCAAAGTCAACTTCATGTTTCTTAAGATAGAAGTGGTGAATTTCATGACACTCATGCAGATGGACAATACAGTTATGACTGCTGAATCCTACACAAATGCACTCTATAAGCACTTACACGAGTGCATGGATTGTGCTATTTCAAACAGAACCAAGATGCTATCCTCCAAAAAAAGGAAGTTAATCTGGTGGTCCCCTGCCATAAACAAACTCTACAACAGAAGGAAGAAATTGTTGCAAAAGAGAGTAAAATCCCATGAGTGGAGGAGCTCCATGGTCAGCCTCAGCAAGAAACTGAGATCCCTTATAAGATCCTCCAAAGCTAGCTATGAAAACAAGATTGCCACTGAATGTAAGGACAACCACAAAGCCTTCTATAGCTTTGTCAAGAATATCAATGGCAGCATTCCGATCTGCTCTGAGTTACAGCACAATGGCACAAAAATTACAGAACTAACTGATATTGCCAACATCCTGACAGATAGATTCATTGCTAACTTTACCCCACTCTCATCCCCTAAAGGGCCCATATCTATACAGGAAGAATGCAGAGTCCCTGTAATCACAACTTTACAGCTAAAAGCAGCACTCTCTAATTCCAAAAACACAGCATCCAAGAGACCGGACAACATCCCATGCTGCATTTTACACGAACTTCAGAATGAACTGGCTCCCCACCTAAGCACCATGTTCAATCATAGCCTCATGTCAGGATTTGTGCCCACTGAATGGTGCACAGCAGCAGTTATCCCACTCCACAAAGGGGGAGCCACCACTGATCCTGGGAATTATCGCCCTATTAGCCTGATGAGCTTCGTCCGCAAGGCCATGGAATGTATCATCATGGAATTCATAAACAAAGACATTGGTAATGTCCAAACTCTGGACCCCACCCAGTTCGGGTTTGTGAAAGGCAGATCTTGCCTCCTGAACCTGGTCGACTTCTTTGAGGCAGTCACCAAAGGCATAGACAAGGGTAAGGTGGTTCACACAGCCTATCTTGACCTCGCCAAAGCTTTCAACACCATCCCCCATTCTGGAATTATAGCTAAACTCACTAAACTAGGTATGAATCCCTATGTCACAAGATGGGTTGCCAAGTGGCTCACTGACAGAACCCACACTGTAAAACTTGCAGACTCCAAATCTGACTTCAAACCAGTGACAAAGTGGAGTACCACAGGGTTCAGTCATGGGACCTGTCCTGTTTGGTATCTACTTCTCTGAAGTACAGGCTAACACAGAAGGCCTCTGGCTAATGAAGTTTGCAGATGACTGCAAACTAGGAGCTATAGTCAAGTCCCCAAATGATGTGGACATCCTACAGAAGGGTCTCACTGAGACAGATGCCTGGTGTCAGAGCCATGGCCTCAAGCTCAATGCCAAAAAGTGCATTGTTATTCCCTTTGGTAAAAACTCTGTACCCATAAGCTACCACATAGGTGGCAGTCTTCTTAACACCGAATGTGTGATAAGAGACCTTGGCACCCAGGTGGACAGTAGTCTCTCCTTTGATAATCACATTGCCACAGCAGTCAGGAAATCCTTCTACATAGCACACCTCATCACAAAAGGGTTCTCATCCATGAAAAAAGAGGTCATTGTTCCCCTCTACTCGACACTCATTAGACCCATTATAGAGTACAGCGCCCCTTTTGGAATGTACCTCACAAGACATCTGCAGCAACTGGAAAGGCCACAGAAGTACCTCACAAAGAGAATTACTGGCCTCAAACAGATGCCCTACACTGATCGTCTCAAAAATCTCCAGCTTTACTCTGTAGCATATGCCTACTCCGAGGAGATCTCTGCCTAACATATAAAGCTATGTCAAACCCAGAGCTGTTGGACATGCTACACCTAAAGAAATCCCAATCCCTCCAAGCTACATGCTCTAGGAACCTAAACCTTGTCACCACAATAAACAGGACTTGCTGGAGGAATCGATTCCTGTCCCAGAGACTTCTCATACTCTAGAACAAGCTACCCATCTATGTCAAGCAAAATTCCTCATTAACACTCTTCAAGAAAAATCTTGATGAGTGGATGGGAAATAGGAAATACACCCCGGGGATCACTTCTGTGGCTCTGCTCGACAGGGGCACAGGAAATTAACTTTCTTGGGTTGGCATAAGCCAGAGAACTTTGTTGGCTAGGCTTACTTAGGCCCTTGGGCTGATAGCCTAGTACCTACCTATGACCTATGAACAGATTGTTGTTTTATGATCTCTTTTAACATTTCTGTTTGTTTCTTGGAATCTTCTTTTATATTGTGCATTTTGATCTCAAGTTTATCAAATTTAACAGAAATCTCCTGGATAATACCCATTAAAGACTGCAGTTCCTTTTTTTCACCGAGTTGTCTTGAGAGTTCATTTTTGAGTGACTCATTCTGTCACAACAGTCAATAAACCTTCTGACAGGGAAAAAAAAAATCAAAGAAAAACATAAAAACTTAATTTTGTCTTTCAAATAGTTGCCCATGTTTATTTAAAAGACTCAAAATGCATAAGAAAATAACTTTTTGTTAACCTTGTATAATAAAATCCTGTCAGAAAAAAGAAAATAAAGCAGAGCTAAGACTTTGTGCTGTTAGCAGTTTGCCGTCTTTCATTGCCATTAATTTCTGAAAGTTACAGAGAGAGAGAGAGAGAGAGAGAGAGAGAGAGAGAGAGAGAGAGAGAGAAAGAGAGAGAAATAACTGAACTGTAAGTAAAGCTATGTACTGGAAAACTGATGCTTTTGAGCTGTGGTGTTGGAGAAAACATTTGGAGAATTTCATGTAATATAAGATCAAATCAGTCAATACTTAAGGAACTAAGTTTAAACTGCTCACTGGAAGGCCTGATAATATCACCAAAACTCAAATACTTTATCCATATAATATGAAGACGGGATTTACTACCGAAGACAATTATGTTAGGAAAGACTGAAGGCAATAGAAGAATGGAACAGTTGAGGCTAAGGTGGACAAACATTACTGAAGTGATAAATATGAATTTGCAAGACCTCACTGAAGGAGCATGCTAAATTTCTTGTGGATACAAAGAGTTGGATTGGATTAAATGACCAAACAACAGCATTCTACATTGTTCTGGTTACCCTGTGCTTATATGAGAAAAGAGAGTCTAGTGGCAAGAAAAGCACAACAAGCTGACAAGAAAAGTCTACTGCAGAAATTTTGGTTACATTTTAATATATTGTTTAGGAAGAAACTGCCAAGCCATGCAGTAGAGTATATGCGACACTTTCAGCTGCTAACTCTGCTCTGAATTTTTAGTTTCCCTTTCTAATCCACCAATGATTTAGGAGGTCCTAGTACTCGACGGGTAGGGGGTAGTCCTGGGACACTAAGTTAGGAGCCTAAAGACTAGTGTCTAGCATCTGATAGCTAGAGGCATAATAGGGAAAAAAGATCCTATATTACACACATTGGCAACTTGTACTCTGTTAAAAACAGCAAATTCAGTCAGTATAATTAAAAAGAACTAGCACTTAAGCAATCAGCCTTCTTAGGCTCTAAATAAACCCAAAATGTCCTGTCTTTAAAAAGACATACTAATTATATAACACCAATGGGAGAGCACCATTTCAAAATTAAATCAAGCAATTAACTGATTAAAACTCTTGCTTAGATTGGATCACATCTCACCTTCAAGGGAGGAAACTTTTTCACTGACGAGTTTGTAAAAAATACATATTAAATATATTCATAATAAATACTACAATAATAATTCATTATTCAAACTACTGGGTCAAAGTGTACTTCATGAAAAAATAAAGATTCTTTGCTCAAAATAACTTCAGCTATGTTCACAACCACTCAGGAGAACAGGGGTGCTGGAAGATGTTGGAGGCTGGTGGAGCAGAAGGGGAAAGGGGCACTTAGTGATCTACTGCCATAGCAGAAGCACATCCGTGACACGTGATGTATATAGTGTAAATATGAGTTACAATTGGAATTACTGCACAGCAATTTCATAGAAACTTGCAAATGAAGCTAATGTACCTGCCTCCTATGTGATCCAGTAGCCATATATACAACACTTAGAAAAGTGCAGTATGCTGCAACACACTTACCCTGCCAGAGAATTCACCACAGACGAGTGGTGGGAAGCTATTAAACACTTCATTCATACTGTTAAACACTTCAGCCAGACTTTAGAAAAAAACTTCAAATGAGGTGTTTAACAGCTTTCTATGGCTCTTTGCAGTGACCGCTGATTGCTGTTCGTGCTCTAGCGTGTGACTAGAGCTTAACAGTAGCAGGAGGTAATTAATAAAGCTTGTTAAATACTGTTCTGATGTCAGAAAGGTGCTTAACCTTTCCTGAAATTCAGAGCATAATGATGGTGATCCGTACACTACAAGTCATTATCTTTTAAAAATAAGACATAAAATGAATCACAGAACACCTACATTCTGGCAGCATCTGCAACTCACATTGTAGGACTGTAGTTTAACACAAGGCTATTGACGGCTTCTGCCCTGGACCCACCTGATTTACAACTGTCTCTGCTCAGAAGAGTGCACAGAAGGTTGCTATAACTTGTGTGTATGTGGATGTTGGGCCTGGAACACTGAGATCATTATTTCTTAAATTTTGCTCACAATCAAACCTCAGAGATGTGGACAGAAGTCACTAACTTGTTTGGGACTGGGGAAAGTGTGGTCATTATTTCTCTAATTTTCCTCAGAATGAGAGGTTTGTAAAGAAGGTCACTCTGGCTTTTTGGGGGCTGTGACAGTGTGGTCATTATTTATTTAACTTTTCACATGATAATAACTCAGAGTTATGTACACAACATCATCATTATAGTTTGTGCAGGGGTAGTGTACTGTCTAGGAACAATAGATTGGAATACATAATTGTGATAATTTTTCTTCTCTTTTCTGACAATGACATATCAGAAGTTTATACTGGTGGCTAACTTTGGGAGCCAGGGATAAAGAGGCATTTTGTGACTACACATCTGTGATCAACAAGTTAAAATATGTCACTTTATTCTGGTTGTCAGATGGATACACAGATGGTGATAGCTGTCTTCTTTGGTGGGATGAACATACAAACTGTATGAGCTGCATGTTATGTGACACCAGTAACATGACATGTATGACTGAGTCCATTTATTCATTCACTTTCATCCCAATCTAATAACAGAGGGATATACAAAAGGTGACTATCTCTTTTTATTTGACATGAAGACATATGAATCCAGGGCATATGAACAGTTTGGCTTTGTGAAAGGTAAATCCTGCCTATTTATCCTGGTAAGCTTCCTCAAAATGGTTGTAGAGGCTATAGATTGTGGCCATATAGTCCACATGGTATATCTTGACCTGGTGGATGACTTCAACACCATTCCTCATGCTGGCATCATACAAAGCTAATTACTTTAAAAATTGACCACGTGTGCAAGAGGGATAGCAAAGTGGCTGAAAGAGAGAGTCTGCACAGTGCAATTTACAGGTGCCTCATCAGTAAATATAAAAGTGACCAGTGGTGTCCTCTCAGGGCTGAGAAAAAAACTCCTGTTTGGATTTTACTTCTCTGATCTCCAAGTGGAAAGCTAAGACCTCTGGCTAATAAAGTTTGCAGCTGACTGCAAACTGGAATTTGTTGTTAAGTCACAGTATGATACCCAAACTCTTCTAAATGACTATTCCTAGTAAACCCTTGGTGTATTAAAAATGAGCTCAAACTAAATGCTAAAAAGTATAGTTATCACATTTGGTAGACACCCCCTCCCCTCCTCTCATTATACTGTACAGCAAACACACAACTACAAAATGAAACATTTGTCAGAGACCTAAATACATGGGCTAATAGCTCTCTCTCTCTTTTGACCATGTGACAACAGTTGTCAGCAAATCTTTTCATTTAGCCCACCTATCTGCCAAGGAATATCCTTATGCTCTAAAGAGGTAATCACGCCATTATACTCAGCATTGATCAAGGCAATTATTGAGTACAATGTCCCCCTTTGCGGTGTATCTCATTAATTATATCAAACAATTAGCAAAACCCTAAAGGTTCCTAAACAAAAATATCACAGGCCTAAAATCCCTGAGCTATGAAGATACACTGGAAGCTCTATCCTTTTTTCAGTGTCTTAAGGGCTTTTGAGGGGAGATCTCTGTTTTGCTTGCTGCACCATTAGAGACCCAGTTGTCTTGGATCTCCTGTTTCTCCACAAGTCCAATATCTCCACAAATACCAGAAACAGGGACCTAAATCTTCACTAACAGAGAAATACACCACAGTGGAGATGAATGCTTATAAGGCAGCACCTCCTAAACATTTGGACAAAACTTCTACTACATGTTAGCCAGCACAATTCACTATCTTACTGTAAGCATAAACTAGTGACTGAATAGGTACCCACAAATTTAGTCTGGGTTTCACTGGTATGGCCCTCCTGGAGAAAGGAAGTACTGCCTGAGGGAGGATACTGGCAAATCATGAATATTCATAATATTTGTTGGCCTCTGAATATCTATGAATCAAAACTGTTTTTATGGATTATTCCCATAGCTTGTCAGGAAGTATTTGCTACCCCCACAATGATCCTGAATAGAATAAAGTGAATTAAGAAAATGAATGAATAATTAAATAGACCAAAATGATCACTACACCTGAAGTCCGTCTAGCTCCAGTAAAATGTACTCTGTGGCAAATTCCGCCTAAACAAACTATTAGGCAGGAGATCCAAAGCCTATCCTGGTACTCAGTGGTTGAAAGACAATAAGCACGCAGGTCTGCACCAATGTATGGAAATTAAACATACCTCTTAATTGTATGAAGTATGTACATGAATGTAATGCCTTATTGTACTTGGGTAAATAATCTTTACTGCTTGTTGATCTCTGTTGGTGGCTGAAAAGGGTCAAAAGACCTGCCCACTTACCTGGTAAGCAAACAGCAATCAATAAATAAACAGTTCAGAATTCTGTAGAACATCCCTGACTGTGTGTCATATGTCCCTTGTAAAATGTTTTATTTTCTTTAAATCTATCGGGATCATACCTCATAACTCTCCAGAATTTCAAAGAATGTCAAAATCTTTGCCTCATAAATTTGGTCTTTTCTTCATAAAACGTGTGATTTTCTGGAAAACTAACAAGGACTGTACCCACTAAATAGTGAGACAATTAGAAAGTACATGCTAGCTGCTAAATCTGTTATTGTAGCAGCTTTTTAAGTTTATAAGAACAATATTTAAAATCTGTCCCTGATTTTGGCCCTTTATCCCCCATTATTTTTGGCTTTGTCTGGAATTCTTAAGAAAAAGTTGAGAGGTATGCAGAGGATTACAGTCAGTCACTAATGCCAGACATGTTGATGCAAAATCTTTTGTTTTTATATATATATATATATATATATATATATATATATATATATTTATAGTTGACATTGGTTAACTGGGAAAGTCTGACTGGGCCAAAAAAATGCCCATTTTCAGTGGAGGCCCAGGGAGGAAATCTTCACAATCACAATATTTCAAAAAATAAGTAGAGATATTTTAAATCACAAAGTATCATGGTACAGTACAAAACATAATGTTTCGTAGTAGAGAGCAATGAAAAACAATAATATGAGTCGGAGAAAATATGTGAGGAAAAACTCAGTAGTCATATTAAAATTTTAAATGCATAAATAAAAATTGTCCTAGGTTTTGAGCCTTCATTCTTCTAGTGTTTTTTGCTTTGTCCAAAAGTCTTAATGAAAGAAGTTTATCGGTACGTCTCAGAAACACTCATATAGGCTTTTCATAGGTTCATAGGTTCATAGGTAGGTACTAGGCTATCAGCCCTGAGGCCTATATAAGCCTAGCCAAAAAGGTTCCCTGGCTTTCGTCAACCAAGAAAATTATTTTCCTGTGCCCTTGTCAAGCAGTGCCGCAGAAGTGATCCCAAGGGTGAATTTTCCATTTCCCATCCAGTTGTCAAGATTTTTCTTAAAGAGAGCCAATGAGGAGGTTTGATTGACATGAATGGGTAGTTTGTTCCAGAGTATGGGAAGTCTCTGGGACAGGAATCTATCCCAACAGCATGTTCTGTTTATTGTGGTGACAAGGTTTAGGTTCCTGGAGCATGTGGTTCAGAGAGATTGGGATTTCTTTAAGTGTAGCATTTCCAACAGCTCTAGGTTTGACTTTGTATGTTAGGCAGAGATCACCTCTGAGTAGGCGATATGCAACGGAGTAAAGCTGGAGTTTTTTGAGACGGTCTGCGTATGGCATCTGTTTGAGGCCGGTAATCCTCTTAATGAGGTATTTATAGGTTCATAGGTAGGTACTAGGCTATCTGCCCGAGGGCATTTATAAGCATAGCCAGAGTGTGTCGGCAAGCAGAGCCAATGAAGTGATCCCAGGGGTGTTTTTTCTGTTACCCATCCACTCGTCAAGGTTTCTTTTGAAGAGTGTTAGTGAGGGGCACTGTCTAATGTAGTTTGGAATTTTGTTCCAAAGCATGGGGAGTCTCTGTGACATGAATCTATCCCTCCAGTGTGTTCTATTTATTGTTGTGGTGAGGTTTAGCTCACTAGAGCGCGTGGCTCACAGTGACTTAGATTTCTTTAAGTGGAGCATGTCCATCAATTCTGAGTTGGACATGGCTTTGTAAATCCGGCAGAGATCACCTCTGAGTAAGCGATATGCCACTGAGTACAGTCAGGCTGCATAGGACATATGTTTGAGGCCAGTTATCCTCTTGGTGAGGTACTTTTGTGGTCTCTCCAGCTGTTGGAAGTGTCTTGTGAGGTACATCCCAAATGGGGCATTGTACTCTATGATGGGTCTGATGAGTGACGAGTAGAGGGGCACTATAACCTCTTTATTTCTAGATACGAACCCTTTTATAATTAGATGGGCCACATAGAAGGATTTCCTAACTACTTTGGCAATATGATTGTCAAAGGAGAGATTACCATCTACCTGGGTCCCCAGCTCTCTTATTACCTCTTCTGTATTAAGGGGGTTGCCACCTATGTGGTAATTTGTGGGTGTTTTGTTTTTCCCAAACGGGATGACTATGCATTTTTTGGCATTTAGCTTGAGGCCATGACTTTGACACCAGGTGTCCGTCTCAGTAAGGCCCTTTTGGAGGATGTCCGTGTCAGTCGGAGAGTCAGTTATGGCTCCCAGTTTGCAGTCATCGGCGAACTTGGTTAGCCATAGTTCACCTGTGTTTGCCTGTACTTCTGAGAAGTATATGCTGAACAGTAGGGGTCCCAGGACTAAGCCTTGTGGGACACCACTTGTGACTGGTTTAGAGTCGGACCTGGAGCTCGCTATTCTTACCGTGTGAGTTCTGTCTGTAAGTCAGTTGGCAACCCATCTCGTGACGTACGGGTTTATGTTCGGGCTGGTGAGTTTTTCTGTAATACCTGAGTGGGGAATGGTGTCAAAAGCCTTGGTGAGGTCAAGGTAGGCTGTGTGAACCACCTTTCCCTCATCTATGGCGTTGGTGACTGTCTGGCGATAGTTACCAGGGTCAGTTGTGGCCTCTCCTTTGTGGAGTGGAATAACCGTTGCTGTGCACCATTCTATGGGCACGTAGCCTGTGGAGAGGCTGAGGTTGAACAGTGTGTTTAGGTGGGGGGTTAGTTCATTCTGTAATTCATTCAAGACAGCCTGGGACACCATCTGGCCCCATTGATGCTGTGTTTTCGGATTTTGGCTTTCTGTGGCCTTTCCAATTGTTGTAGGTGTCTTGTGAGATACATGCCAAATGGGGCATTGTACTCTATAATGGGTCTGATGAGGGATGAGTAGGGAGGAACAATGACCTCCTTTTTTCTAGAGGAGAGCCCTTTTGTGATTAGGTGTGCCACGTAGAAGGATTTCCTGACTACTGTGGCGATGTGGTTATCAAAGGAAAGTCTACTGTCCACCTGTGTCCCGAGGTCTCTTATCACACTTTCAGTGTTTAGTGAGCTACCACCTATGTGATTGTTCATGGGTACCGAGTTTTTCCCAAAGGGGATGACAATGCACTTCTTGGCATTGAGATTGAGGCCATGACTTTGACACCAAGTATCTGTCTCTGTGAGGCCCTTTTGTAGAATGTCTACATCATTAGGTGATTCTATTATGGCTCCCAGTTTTCAGTCATCTGCGAACTTTCTTGGCCAAAGACCTTCTGTGTTGGCCTGCACTTCAGAGAAGTAGATGCCGAACAGGAGAGGACTCTGGACCAAACCCTGTGGTACTCCACTCGTCACTGGTCTGAAGTCGGACATGGAGTTGGCTACTTTTACTGTGTGGGTTCTGTCAGTGGGCCATTTGACCACCCATCTTGTGACATAGGGATTTATGCCCAGTTTAGTGAGTTTATCTATAATTCCAGGGTGGGGGATGGTATCGAAAGCCTTGGTGAGGTCAAGATAGGCTGTGTCCACTACCATGGTAACTATGAGCTTGGGCAGGCAGAAAAAGACAATTTATTACTCAAATCATCTTTTTCCTGGCTATCTGACCTTCAGGTTTCTTCAGAAACGTCAGTGGAAATGTGTCAGCGTAATCATCATTCTTGCAGCTGTTTCAGGGCATATTGGGCAGCTATTGAAAGTGGGGGGGCTCTCAATCCCCCTCACCCTATGGTTCTGGCGCCCATACAGGAAAAACACAAACATATATAATAAAAAGTTAACAATTCAGATCTTGATTATGCTGTTCTAAAATAATGCAGTGATACACGACTCATAACTGAATGTATACACCTCCTAACTTGTTTAATAGTCTGCTCTATGCAATATTTATTACAAAGGTATGTCAGACCATACACCAGGGCTATCCAAAAACAATTGCTATTCCTCATGGGCTTAAAACTCAACCCATTATTAAAAATATTAGAACCATTGTCCATATAGTTTTAAGATGAACAACTCTTAACAATGTTCTATCCCTTGTCTGTCCTTTTTCATATTAGTGCAATCAATACAATCTCTTAAGCTTGGGGAGTTTCAATAAGAAATCTTTAAATTCAAATGATCCAGCGTCTCATCCATCTTAATAATATACCAGTGCTGCCTTAAAATATGTTCTAATTCTGAAGTTGCATTTGAATCAAGTCTCAAGTGTATCAGTTTTTTTAGTACATCCTGATTTAAGTGGCAAATCATTAGACTATCCTGACCTCCTAATTTGCATACTACCATTCCCAAATCCCTTACCTGTCCACAAGCTGTGATTGGCACTTTAGAGAGGCAGCCAGTCTGCTCAACTACACTTCATCATTTTTTTTTTTATTTAGGTCCACCAGCTCAGCTCCTTCTCTTACGAAAATGACTTTTTTTTTTGGGGGGGGGGTTGAAAACATTAGTGTCTAGATCATATGTGAAAGTCTCATGCTGCAAGTTTACCAGATATCTTTATTTGAGTCATATAATGTCAGTGGCTCGCATCTAACATTCTGTATCTAATCTATGTGTCTGCTAGGTTGACTGAGTGAGGCTGCTTCTCTGAACAATATGAACGGTATTATTGGGATACTGAGCAAGAAGGGGAACGCTGGACAGGATCAGAGGAAGGTTTGGGGCCCCTTTAATTAGATGAAGTTGTACACGTCAAGAAGTGATCTCACCATTTCAATATAAACCTGTTTTATATAGAGCATTTTTAATATAGGTTACTTTCTCAAAGTACAGGGTTCAAGGGAAAAAAACATAGTTTTGGAGTTTCAGAACTGAGCTTTCCTTAAAATGCCAGTGGTAGCAATGACTGTTAGTAATGTGTTATGCCAATATGGTTAATTACTATAGCAGTTTTTATGCAAAACATTTTTTTATTTAGAATTTTTTCTGATAGTGCAGTGAGATTTTGTTTTTGCATTTTATGCTGTAAGTTAAGTAAGATACAGTGAAAAAAGACATACTTTTTGGAGTTTCACGGTGGAATTTTCTTTTAAGTGCCACTAAACACTAATAAATAGTAGATGAGCTGCTCCTATTTGACTTGAAATGTTGTCACAGGTTAACAAATGTATAATGTGTTCTCAGCACGGTTACCAGGCTCATTTCTGACAGACCAATTTTAATATAAGGCAGTTTTCGGCTGTACAGTATGATTTTGCTTTCTGCATTGTAAGGGAAAAGTTTTATGCAGAACCTAGGATTTTTGCTATTGTAAATTTATGCATAAGATGCTATAACAAAATAAAAATAAAATGCATCTGCATCCTGCTTGATTCTGTAAGTTTGACTACTTCATTCATAAAAATGTATAAATAATAACTGCTGTTTAGGTGTCCATGGTTTTAGCCAGAAATCCATGAGTTTCAGGGGATTTGTCTCTGATTCCCTTCTATGAGAATTGTGAGGTATGGTTTTGAAAAACCCTACATTACAAACTTTTCTGACAAATGACTGCTACAGTAGTGAAGGATGAGCTGTTGAAAATCATGGTAGCTAAAACGCCTATTAATAAGGGACTTGAATATTACAAATCTGACACTGTCTCCAAGTTTCAGTTATCTGAATTGTGAGGCAGCTGCTCTGCACTGACACACTGCAAAAACATCATTCAAATAAATTAATGAATGAAAATAAGTCCTATGAACAGTTTTCTATAAAATATTCACAAACGTAGAGTGAAATAAAGGTATGCTATATAATATAATAGAGCTATAAAGGGAACAAGGGCTGCTCCTTTGAAACAGAAGTGATGAGTTATAAAAATAAAGTGGAAAAGCACTGAAAACCAGAAGCACAGACTTTGTTCTAATAAGCCCCCTAAACTATTGTTTTTCTTCCAACTTTACATTTAACTTACTATTTCATATTCCACAGGACCTGCTATCACATGCCTTCACGAGTGTCTATTTTTTAATGCAAAACCTCTTCAGGTTGGCAGGTCCAGTTATTCACAATATCCTTTGTGAATGAAAAATATTTTCTTACCTTTGGAAGAAGCCACCTCCCCTCTGTCTTTGAAAAGTACTTTTCCTTTGTAGAAAGGTGGTAGTCGCCTTTGCTACTTGTATATTTTTTAATCATGCCATTTCTCTCCTTCAATTTTAGTTTGTCTTTTTGCAGGACTCCTAATACAAAACCCACAACATGGGTTGCCTATCTAACTCCTTTAAACCACTGCATAAATGTTTGTGCCGTTTTGGAGATGTGGTCTCTAGACCTGCACAAAACACTCCAAGAAAATTCTCACAGTTTTCTATGTAGAGGGCTAACATTCTTTTCTTTATTACTTATGATGCCTTTTCTTATGCATAGCATTGTTCTTGTTGTTTTCTTACATTTTGTGTTGCCATATGTCATCTGTTTGGGTTACAACAGACTTCTTTACACTTTCTGTCTTATCTACTAGGTCTTGTCCAATGGTTCTCCTTCTTTTGCCTGACAGACCCATTCATTTCACTTCTAAGATGAGACTCACATACCTGACAGCCTGGGCAAGAGCCCTGGGGGTCATTCATTCTCTCCTTGGCTGAAGAGCCTCATCAGTCCATTTGTTCCTCAGAGAGAGGAGAGTGTGTCAGTGTGCTGGACCCACAGGACATTCTTGCTCCTAGAGCTCCTAAGCCCTCAGGTTACACATCTCCTGCCTACCTGAGGGAGGTGTGCTTGACTCCATAGACATGCTAGTCCCAAGGCTACTCTATGCATGCATGGCAGTATGTGCTCACGCCCCTACTGCGACACACCTCCCAGTCTGGTGTCATTGGCTCATTCTTCTTAGTGCAGGGGGAACATTTGATGGGGCCTTCTGTTCCTCCTTTTTCCCTTTTCAAAAAGTAATGTTTATACAGCTCTGCATTCTATTTAAACTGTTTTTGTGTTGATTAACTGTTTTTAAAAGTTATTTGTTGCTTAATTTATAGCATTTACTGTCTAAAAAAAAAAAAAAAAAAATCTTGTTTTCCCACCTTACTGAACTAGAGTAGTCCAGTTTCAGAGTTGCTGATCCGTGGGCTTTGTTTTAGTTCCTGTTAATGATCCATTGCCTTATTAGGAAGGAGCGAAGTTTCTTTGCTTACCAGTGGGAGTGGGAAGCACTGAGCAGCCTTTTGGTGAAGTTTCAGCCAGAAACTAGTAGTCCATTGGTCGTTTTGGGTTTCCAGCTTGTACCAACTCAGCACAGATCCTCGTGGTGGCCTGCAGAGTGATCCAAGCAGCAGAGAGCTAAAAGAGTGACTTTCTACCAGATATAAGTATTTTTTGTGGCTTTCCCACTGTTATTAAGCTAGCGACTGCATTTCACCTGTTTTACTGCTACTTTAAGAGATTTCTGCATTTTACACTGTTTATTGCACTTTCTAATTGTTAAATTGTTTCTGTAGGCTACACACGCATTTATAGCATTTACTGTCTGTTTTTTTCCTTATCTCTGTAATAAAACAAAAACATCTCTTGTTTTCTCACCTTACTGAACTAGAGTAGTCCAGTTTCAGAGTTGCTGATCCCTGGGCTTTGTTTTTAGTTCCTGTTACTGATCCATTGCCTTATTAGGAAGGAGGGAAGTTTCTTTGCTTACCAGTGGGAGAAGCACTGGTCCGATTTGGTGAAGTTTCAGCCAGAAACTAGTAGTCCATTGGTTGTTTTGGGCCAATTCCTAGCTCCCTTCAGCCCCTGCTATAAAACACGTGATTTGAGTTGCCACCGGTTAAACAAGGTTAAACTATTCGGGCCATCTAAATTCCACTCTTCAAATTTTCCCTTAGAACTACCTTCCTCGAGCTGTACTGCTGATCTAACCAGCATATCCTATAACTGAAAAGTTCATCTCTACTTGATTCCCAAGTAGACTATTCTCTATCTGTAAAGCCTAGCACTTACTCCTACAGTACTTGCACCTTGATAAAGCACTCTTATTATAGATAGTACCCCACCAGCCTAAAACCCACTCCCCCCGGAGTCCCTTGAAAGTCTCTTTATCTACTACTTCTAGTATGTCGAGGGATCAGTTGCTAGTGTCCTCTCCAGCTCAACTGGTGAACCTGGGAATATTGAGGCAATGTTACAATTGCCTCATGTACACAGACAATCCTCTCCTTCTCCCACAAAACACAAATACAAGAGATGCAACTATACGGCCAAACTGGAGGCTGAGCTCTCTCAACATAGGACTGGCAAGACCAGACAGGAGGAGAAGGTAACCACACACAATACATACCCAGTCACACATGGTACCATCACAACTTCAAATCATACACATACTCACACAAAGACATACAGGCTCTGATCAAAATTTACCAAAACAGCAGAGGCCACCAAAGCAGACACCCAAACAACTACCACCTCACGACCCAAAACATGCAACACATAGACCACACAGTCAGAGTGTCAAACAGTCACAGCCCTTAAGGCCAAACAAAATGCCAGACACACTTGTCATTGGTGATTCCATAGTCAGACACACTGACGTCCCCGCTCACCAGACTGTGTAAGGAGAAGGTCACAGTAAGCTGCCTGTCGCACTCATGTCTCTCAACAGCAGGTACACGACTCAGTCATTGTCCACGCTGGTGTCAACGACCTGAGATGTACCTCCTTGGACTACATGAAAAGGGACATCGAGGAGCTCTCTGATTATGTAGCCCAGGCAGGTATGACCCTGACCTTGAGCAGTATCCTACCTTCACCTAGAATGATGCCACAATACAGTGATAAGATGATCAGCTTTAATAATTGGCTTAAATTCTGGTGTCATTCAAAGGGGATCAATGTCTGTCTGCCTGGGATGACATGCTGGACAAGCCATGCTGCCGGCTTGCACCTGTCACCCTGGGCTTCGGATATTGGCAAAGGCTCTTGCCACCCCATAGTGCCTTTTTAGGCAAGGCTCAAATTCTAAACCTACCACCCTAGAACACCAAAAGGAAAAAACTAAGGGTAATGCTGCTCAATGCCAGAAGTCTCAATCTCAAGATGCGAGGCCCTTCTCAATATGGAGAACATCGATGTCTGTGCTGTGACAGGAACCTGGTTCAAGGCTCCTGAGAGCACCCCAGCACTAACAGGTTTCACCTCATATCATGCGCCCCAAAATCCGGACAACACCAAGAAAGGAGGGGTGTCCATATTCATAAAGGACACCCACACCTCAAGGTCGATGCATCGGAGACCATCCAGGTGCAATTAACCATAGGCAAGACTGCTCTGCAATTTGTAGCATGTTACAGGCCACCCTCTCAAACTGAGGAACCTCACATGGCCTTCCTGAAAACATTGGAGGGGATAAATGTATCTCCAAACACCATCACACTAGGTGACTTCAACTACCCTAATATAGACTGGGAACACTACTCAAGCCCGAACACTCTAACCCAAAGATTCCTGGAGTTCATAAACTCAAATACCATGGAACAACTAGTCACCATCCCCACAAGAGGAGAAAACATACTTGATCTCATCATCACGAATATGGGATCAAAATGTTCAACACAAGTATACCCCTCACTGGTGAGATCAGATCATAAACTAATCTCGCTGGAGGTCCTCATCCGCCCCCACCTGAAACAAAAAGACCACAGTGAAAAACTTCTCAAAAGCCGATTTCACACTTCTAAAACTAGTGTGGTCTCCTTTAAGGCCCCTGAGCCAGTGGTAAACATTACTCAAACCGCTGAATCACTTACAAATGCCTTCTACCAGCACCTACAGGACTGCATGGATCAGGCAATCCCAAACAAAACTAAGACTCTCTGTACCAAACCAGTCTGGTGGACCCCAGCCATAAACAAGCTCTACAACAAAAGGAAGCTACTACAAGATAGAGCAAAATCCTTGAAAGGTAAGACACCTTTGATCATTATAAGTAAAACTAAGAGTTCTCATAAAATCATCCAAGGCAAATTTTGAGAGAAAATCGCCAAGGACTCTAAAGACAATCATAAGGCCTTCTTTAGCTATGTTAGAAACCTAGGAGGAAACTCCCAGATATGCTCAGAATTAGTTCAAAATGATGTGAAAATTACTGAACCTACACACATTGCTAACATACTGGCTGACAGGTTCAGTGCAAACTAAAGGAGAGATATCTATTCCAGAGGATTGTAGCCCCAAACATCTCCAACGCCCAGGTGAGAACTGCCCTCACTAAGGCAAAAACACAGCATCCATGGGACCGGATGGTGTCCCGGCTGTGTGCTTCATGAACTCAACGAGGAATTAAACCCACAGTTAGGACAGCTGTTTAATCTTAGCCTCACCTCAGGATTGTGGTCCCACTTCATAAGGGCGGTGCCTCCACAGACCCTGGAAATTACTGCCCCATTAGCTTGACAAGCCTTATCTGCAAAGCCATGGAGAGGATCATAATGGAATTCATAAATAAAGACATAGGGAACTTGCAGACTTTGGATCCAACCCAGTTTGGCTTTGTCAAAGGCAGATCCTGCCTCTTAAACTTGGTTGACTTTTCGAGACAGTCACCAAGGCCATTGATGAGGAAAGGCAGTCCATACAGCCTACCTCGACCTGGCAAAGGCCTTCACACAATACCCCACTCAGGTATCATCGAAAACTCATCAGCTTGAATGTAAACCCATACATCACAAGATGGGTTGCAAACTGGCTAAGTGACAGAACCCACAGGGTCAGAGTTGCTGGAGCCATGTCAGACTCAAAGCCTGTCACAAGTGGTGTCCCACAGGGCTCAGTCCTGCATCTACTTTTCTGAAGTACAAGCAAACACAGGAGGGTTATGGCTGACAAAGTTTGCAGATGACTGCAACACATCTGACACAGATATCCTCCAGAAGGGCCTCACAGAAACGGATAACTGGTGCCAGAGCCATGGCCTGAAGTTAAACGCCAAAAATGCATAGTCATACCCTTGGGAAAAACAAGGTTACCCCTAGCTACCATATAGGTGGCAATCCACTGAGCACAGAAAAGTCATCAGGATCTGGGGACCCAAGTTGACAGTAGCCTTCGCTTGACACTCATGTTGCTAAAGTAGTTAGGAAAACCTTCTATATCGCCCACCTGATCATGAAGGGATTCACATCTAGATCAAGGGAGGTCATCGTCCCCTGTACTCATCACTCATTAGACCTATGATTGAGTACAATGCCCGTTCATAATGTATCTGACCAGACACCTGCTGCAGCTTGAAAGGCCCCAAAGTTCCTCACCAAAAGGATAAAGGGTCTCAAAAGACTGAAAGAACTTCAGCTCTATTCAGTCTCATACCGCTTGCTCAGAGGTGACCTGTGCCTGACATATAAGGCCATGTCAAACCCAGATTTGATGAATATGCTTCACCTCAAAAATCTAGATCCCTCAGAACCACAAGGGGGAGACTTAAACCTTGACATGGTTATAAATAGAACGTGCTGGAGGGACAGATTCATCACCCAGAGACTCCCTATGCTGTGGAACAAAATCCGGTACATGTGAGGCAGAGCCCTTGTTCAAGAGGAATCTTGACCAATGGATGAGGGATTACTTCAGTGTCACTGCTTGACAGAGGCACAGAAAAATGATAGGCATAGTTTTTTCAAACTAAAGGGGCAGATAGCCTAGTATGAACCTATGAACCTATGAACCTATGAACTAGTGCTTCATGCATGAAGCACTTAGTTTTTCATTTTTGTGTAATGAAAGCAGTAAGCTAGAGCTTCTTCCATTCCACAAGGTGGACAAACCAGCAATGGAGATTTATTCCCATCCTCCCTGCCCTGCTCCTGTCTAGTGCCCAAGCTGTCCATTGAAGTTGGGCCATCTGCATCACAGTTAGCTCTACAACCCCCTGTGCTGAGGATTGTTTCTACTTTGCACTTCTATTACTGCATCTCCTTTCTCTTCAGCTCCATTTTAACCCTCCTCACAGCTAAACATCAGCTGCTCCAAGGAGCTTCTCCTCATTCGTTGCACCTACGGAACCTGACAATTTGCCCCTGGACTTTGTCCAACCTGTATGGGGTCAGTGAAGAGGTCAAGGCAGGACAATATTACATTGCTACCAATGAAGGATTATTGTAGTATGCCCTAACCTGACACCTCTTTTGGTGTACCCATATTGTCCTGGGATAGATGTGCAATGGGGCATGCTGGTGTATCTTACCACTTCTGCGATGATATAGCTACTGCCCCCTCCTCCCTAAAGGAGATCAGCCATGAGATAGATCTGAATGCATGCCCTCCCTTCAGGATGGGAAATAGGAATGCCTATCCTCCCCTACCATTGCCTCACATGTCTTAACCACTAATTAAACTCAGGTCACCTCGGGTATAGGCTTTATCCCACTAGCCCCCCTGCCCCCCCAATGCTAGCTTGCTTCCTCTTCAGCTACATACTGCTGTGTTTTTTTTTCTCAGATGCATTCTTCCATACTTTTTGTATTAAATTAAAGGTGCTATGATTCTAACCTTTATTCATTTCTTAAAATCCCATTGTTATTCAGTTCTCTATGTGTAAATCTCTTTGTAAAGCTATGTGTCACTTGCAAACAAATAAAAAAATGACAAAATGTTTTTGTACACATTCTACAGTTTCATTTGAAACTGTGAGCTGTTAACAAGCTGCTTCCAGTAGTCCAGGGTTTGATTCCTCCAGCCTCCATTTGCTTATTGCATGACTCTGAGCAAGTCAATTGACCAGGCAAATATCTAAGGCAGTTGGAAAAGTGGATTGGGTGATCAATGATTTCCTGGACTGAATGCCTAGTAACTACCTATTAACCTATAAGAAGGCCCACATGTAACATCAATCCATCCACATATGCTCACAGCTGCATCTGACGGGTCTATATTATAACATCGAAGTCTTACAACTTCGAATGTTATAATATCGAACCCAGTAGAGCGAAACATCAGAAAACCGAGCAGTCAGAATAGCAAATTTTTTCCCAGGGAAAAGATTTGCTGTTCCGACAAACATACACACAACACAAGCACACCAAAATAAATAATCCACATGCACGCACTTCACAAAACCCTACACTAAACCATACATACACCACTAGCTATCCACTTACCTTAACCCAAACCTAAACCTAAGGTCCGTCACTATCGCACACTCACCTTACCTGCTCCATAACCCTAACTCACCTACCCCACCCTAATTCTCACGTCCACACAATCGCACACTTACCTGACCCGCGCTCTAACCCTAACTCATCTAACCCACGCCCAATCGCACACTCACCTTCGTTCGCACACTTACCTTAACCCGGTCTGTAACCTTCGCTCCACATTCAAGGAAATTGCGAAGCTGCAGAAACGGCCCACCGAATACTATCCTTAGGAAAGTATTCAGTGTTCTGCAGCTTCGCTATTTCCATTGTTCGCTCTACTGGGTTCGATATTATAACATTCGAAGTTGTAAGACTTCGATGTTATAATATAGACCCCATCTTACTACTATAGCAACCTCATAAATCTCAGTATTACAAACACACCAGCTGAGTGATATTCATCGTAATTTCTAAAATAAGTTTTTTTTGCTATGCTATTGTATTAAATTTAAGTGGAAAGAGGTTTGCAACCCCTTTGATTAAACTGGAATAGAATTTGCAAACCTTAGGATTTATCTGAGGGTTCATTATTTTATCGTCTCCACTTCTGACTCCAGTTTCTGCCCTACTGAACAGATATAGTATAAGTGCCCTCCTTATGACAGTGTCGTTAATTCCTTCTTGTACTGGCTCACATCACCAACCACTGCTCCGACACATCTCTTCTTCCCACTTCTTATTTATGTAGTTCTTGTTACAGTGTGCACTACTAGTTCCCTTCCCACGTGTCAGCAGTTAGGACACTTCTTATCATCAGCCAGCTCATCGTGTTTTTCTTATTATCTAACCAGTTATTAAACATCCCTCCTCCTCTGTCTTCTTCTCTGCATAACTTAACCTCTCTTTTCTGTCTCCTGCAGTCTTCGTTTAACCTGCATTGTCTTTATTGACTGAACTTCTTTTTACTTCTATTCAGCTGCTTTTTGCCTTATCTTACGTTTTGATTTCTCAGCTCTTCAGCAGGAACTATCACACTACAGGCCATTATAAGAATAACAGTTGTACTGCCTGCTCTTTCTCTGCCTCTGTCTCTCTCTCTGTTCTTTCTACAGTTATTGTCCCACCTCATAATCATCTTATTATCTTCCCCACAAAAGCTGGGTACTGTCACCTGCTGTGATATATGTAGCCAGCATACATGCTGCAGTTATACTCAAACCATCTGGCTGCTTCATTTTGCTCTTTTATTGAGATATTTGTAAATAATATTTTCATATTTGCTTTGCCTGGTGAAATGAGTAACTTTTTTCTCCTTACAAACTGTGCTGTTATGTTTCAGTAACTGATTTGCTTGTAATTGCTCTTTTCTTACTTATCTTGCCTCCTGAATTGAGCAGACCTCCTTTTCCGTACAGAAACAACCATCACGCCTTAACTGGTAGTATATCCCTTGTGTACTTACTTTTATGCATGCAATTTTTCTACTGTACATGCTCCTTATGTCTGCAAACAGGCATGTATACAAATTGGGCACTTAGCTGTTAAAAAGAAAAGCAATACATAAATAAGTAGCCCATTAATGGATAGGCTAAAGGTTAATGTTATCCAGTGTGCATAAAGGTTAATGTTTTCCCATTTCCATGAATGCAGGGGGGAAAGAAAATGATATGCATACTTGCAGAAATGAAAGAACAGTAAAATAGTACTGGGTTGTATGTCGCAGTAAAAGATCAAAGATAGAGATATCAGAAGTTGAGAGTCAAGACAATGCACAAAGATTATAACCTCTCCCCCAGCACTCACACGCACACACATGCACACACACACACACACACACACACACACACACACACACACACACACACACACACACACACACACACACACACACACACACACACCATCCTTCACACGGCTGTGTATACTCTTAAAGTTCATTAGTTTTTGCTAGGGAAGATGTGATGCAAAAGAGCACTAAGACTAATAACAGAAAGGTTATTATTTGGTTTGTCAGGTAGCTCAATAAAAGTAATTTTTACACTGTAGCTTAATATTCAGGAAAACAATGATAATGATGTTGTACATTTTCTTATGGGGAGGACTGCAATCTTAGATGGTCACATCTTGCTTAATCTGCCAAATCCTCTGTTATGGACTGTGCAAACAAAGTTTTAAACTAAGCTTGATGCAGTGACTTGTGTGAGATAAAAGGAAAACTTGTGGTGTATAAAACCACAGAGTTTTATTCTCCAATGGCAGATGGGGTAAGGTTTCAAAGATCAATGAATGTCTCAAAGACGAAATGTGTGAAAAAAAAGAAGAAATACGAGTATGTATGTGGTGTGTGTGTGTGTGTGTGTGTGTGTGTGTGTGTGTGTGTGTGTGTGTGTGTGTGTGTGTGTGTGTGTGTGTGTGTGTGTGCATGTATATGTATGTATGTGTGTGTGTGTGTGTGTGTGTGTGTGTGTGTGTGTGTGTGTGTGTGTGTATGTATGTATGTGTATGTGTGTGCGTGTGTGAGTGTGAGTGTGTGTGTGTGCTTGTGTGTGTGTGCATGTATGTATGTGTGTGTATGTGTGTGCGTGTGTGTGTGTGTGTGTGTGTGTGTGTGTGTGTGTGTGTGTGTGTGTGTGTGTGTGTGTGTGTGTGTGTGTGCATATGTATGTATGTGTGTGTGTGTGTGTGTATGTATGTATGTATGTGTGTGTGTGTGTGTGTGTGTGTGTGTGTGTGTGTGTGTGTGTGTGTGTGTGTGTGTATGTATGTATGTATGTGTGTGTATGTGTGTGCGTGTGTGCGTGTGTATGTGTGTGCATGTGTGTGCACGTGTGTGTGCGTGTGTGGATGTATGTGTGTGTGCGTGTGTGTGTTTCTGTGTGTCCAGGGTTGGACTGGGACAAGTATTAGACTCTGCCATCATCAGCCCATTTTTACAAACTCGTGTGGGATATTGAAATTCTAAAGAAAAATAGGGTAAATGGATTAAAATAAAACAAACTGAGAAATGTTGAAACAATCAATGAAATAAAAGTGTCTTCCCAATCCAGACTGTTTTTAAAACAGTCTGGAGACAAAAAAGATAGGGTTTTTTCTTTCTTTTTTTTTAAATGGAACTCAAGCACGTATGCATGCTGCTCCTGAGTTCTGCGTAGAATCGCATTCGACTTTACACACTAGCTTGCAGTTTGAACTGCTACTAGTGTGTAAAGTTTAATAATTAAACTTTTTGCTATCTTTTCTTTTTTTGGAGAAAGTTGGGGGGCTGCAGCCCAGCAGTCCAATACCATGAGTTGCCCCTGACTGAGCTTATTATAAATTTTGCATAGAATGAAATGCGGCAGTTTGATGGAAGTACGAAAAAAAACAACACAAAACTGTTTTGTCATCTGACACTTCCTTTGAAATAGACTAATAAACTCATTAAAATAAACACATATGAGTATATGACCATCTAGATACATAGTTGCATATATGACGCACCTCATGCACTGACCTTGTCAGCTATAAACATTTTACATTTGAATATAACTAACAACACTTTGGATGCATTTGGACCAGAGCTGGATCAAGGTCAAATGGGGCCCTAAACAGACTAATAGATCAGGACCCCCCCAGAGCAGCCCCTCCTGCAGCAACCCCTACCCCCCAACCCGCTACAGCCCCCTCCCCAGCCATTCCAGTGTTTCATTACTTGGCTATTTCTCCCCATTTACCATAAACACTGTTCAAACCTGTCAATGTGCATACCGCTTTCTTATTTACTTCTACAGTGATTACAGATATTGAAATAAAATAGCACAAACACTGATAGGCATTTGCTAAACAAACACAGTCTCACAATGAAAATAGACTTAGCATGAACAGTAAACTTCTCTGCCCTTGAAACTCACATTCATTGAAATGGCATTAAAACCTGCATTCAAAGAAAATACATCTGACCAGTGGAGGATTAAGTTTACCTTTGAGCTGTTTTCAAACCATAAGCTCCTTGCACACATTTTTAGAGCCATGCATACATGTATGTGTTGTTTGATTCACCTTCCTGATTGTATTAAATTACATTCCTTGTATAATATAGCACCACTTGTTAGAATGTGTTTTAAATTTATAGTTTTGAACATTCTTTCAGTAATGAAACAAAATGTATGAACCAGTAATGACAAAACTACCCATTTCAGAAAATTTCAACCAAAAAAGGCCACTCAGACATTTGTCATTACAATCTATCAGTATTAGTCAAAAAGCACAATATCTGCAGAAGTAAAAGTCATCTGAATAACTCCACATTAAAGAGATATGTAACTAATGAAGAGGTTGCTACTGGCAAATAACTTTACATTTTAGTGCTTCATCAACAAATTCAGTGCCTGCTACCCTTGAAGAATTAAATTGCCTATGTTACATTAAAAATAAAATTGATAAGCTGATAATATTGCAATAGGGAATAACTGACAAAACAACAAGTTTATAGTTACTCTCATACAAAGGAGGCACACTCAGTAGAGCGGGTCTCTATTACATAAACAAAGCATTAAAATGTCAACTTACCGTTGATTGACCCCTATTTCTTGAAACTGCACAACATCGAATCCTCAAATCATCGATTTCTTCCAAGGGAAAGAAATTGGTAGCCCAAACACAGGGCAGATTTAAAACCTTGGAAAGAAATCAATGATTTAGCTGTTCGATGTTGTGCAGCATCGAGAAATAGGGGTCGATCAAAGGTGAGTTGACATTTTAATGCTTCGTTTATATAATATAGACCCCAGTAGAGCAGAAACCCTATCCCTTTATCCCCCCCTTAAAATGCACCAAATAATTAGCAATCAAAAGGGCATTGCATGGTGTGGGAGTAGAATCCAAGCCTTCTGCACCAAAGGCAATTATGCTACTAACACTGCAAATTCTATAGCACAAAGAGTGACTGCCATTTGCTAAACAAAACAGTTAGTTGCACAAAGAAAACAGATTTAGCATGAGCAGCAGTAAACTTCTCTTCCCTTGAAACTCACAATTTCATGAAAATGTACTGAAAATCAAACTCACAATTCCGTCAGCAGTCTGGTAGTTGATGTAGAGGATTCAGGCTCTTGTCTCCAATGAAGCTCACAAATCCTTCAGCAGTCTGGTAGTTAGTATAGAGGATTTGGGCTCTTGCCTCCACTGAAGCTTACAATTCCTTCAGCAGTCTTGTAGTTGGTGTAGAGGATTCAGGATTCAGGCTCTTGTCTCCTGTAACCAGGTTACAGGGTCAAGCCTGATCAAGTTAAATGACTAAACTGCCTCCCTCCCAACTAGGGCCTTACATACCATACCTCAATACCTGTCAACCTCTTAGCACAAGAAATCTGGAGAAAGCCTAAAATAATGGGGGACAAAGGCCCAAAAATCAGGATAGATTTTAAATATTGCTCTTATAGACTTAGAAAGTTGCTAGAATAACAAGATTTGTGTTATAGGTTCATAGGGCGGTACTAGGCTACCAGCTCTAGAGCCTATACAAGCCTAGCCATAACAATTCCCTGGCTATTTCTTCCCACACTATTTATAGCTTCATAATCATGCATTTTCTGAAGGATATGAAGTCTGAAACTCATATATATATATATATATATATATATATATATATATATATATATATATATATATATATATATATATATATATATATATATAAATGTTGTTATTTAGTGACTCTGATCCTCTGTGAATTGTCAGAAAACCACAAAGTTTATGAGGAATAGGCCAAAATATGAGACAAACATCGGGACAGTTGAGAGGTATGTATGCCTCTCAACCTCTTAGTGCATGAAATCTGCACAAAGCCTAAAAATAATGGGATACAATGACCCAAAAATAGGGCTAGACTTTAAATATTGCTTGTTTTAACTTAGTTCCTAGAATAACAGGATTTGTGTTAGCATGTATTTTCTGAAGGATGTGAAGTCAAACTCATATATGTCCTCATTTAGTAACTTCAATCCTCCATGAATCGCCAGAAAACCACAACTTTTACGATAAACAGACCAAAACTATGAGGCTAAATCTGGACAGTTGAGAGGTATTTTAAATGCACACACACACACACACACACACACACACACACACACACACACACACACACACACACACACACACACACACACTTTCTCATACACACTTCCTCTTTCATTCAGAAACAAATGGAACCGCTAGTTTAAATTACACACACACACACACACACACACACACACACACACACACACACACACACACACACACACACACACACTGACACTTACCTTCTCTATTACTAGAATGGCTGTTTTTAAATTTCATGTGCAAGTGTGGAATAACTTTACATCTGCGGTGGCATGCGTGCATACAACGCATGCATGGTTCTCCTTAAAGGAGAAGATGTTCAAAGAGCACCAGCCCACAAGCCCATTTTGGCACCAGCCCTTTTGGCATTCGCCAGAACTGCCAGATGCTCAGTCTGCCCCGTGTGTGTGTGTGTGTGTGTGTGTGTGTGTGTGTGTGTGTGTGTGTGTGTAGGAAGGGTAACATAATAAGACTCTGGGGTTGTGGCTGAAAAGGGTCCTGCACCAGCCCACCTACCTGGTTAAAAGCATAAATAAATAAAAAATAAAGATTACTAAGAATCAATTAGCTAAACTTATCAGAGACCCATAGAAGCAGCAGATCTTTGTAGTATGAGGGTGGGGGAGCTGCAATCTGATTCTCTAAGGATATGACCTTGGATTTAGGTCAGAAAAAGGTTAAAGACAGAAGTATTTCTAGAACAACACAGAAAGGTAAGAAGTAGAATTAATTGGTGTAATCACAAATTTAGGTGTGGGCAACATTGGTAGTTTTTAAACAGGAAGCAAAATGTTTTCACATTCATTAATGTAACAAAATCTAACACAACATGGTCAGATTAAAAATTGGAGTTGAGTAATCAGAAACTAGACAAAGTGAGAATGTGGATTGTATGACTGATAATATAGCCAAAGAGTTAAAATAATCAGTTGTAAAACAGCACTGAACTGCACATAAACTCTTGTCTACAAAGCTAAGTTTGATTTACAAGTCAGGTTAACATCCCTTTGAGCTGCACTATCTCTGAAAACAGAAATTTGTTTTTAGGAGGCCCCATCTGTTTACCAAAGTAAAATAAAAGTCTTTGTTCAAATTTTACTTAAGACCAAGAAGGAAAATAAAAATAGCAGAGACTTCAAGGAGGCTGAGAATCTGAATGGTTGTAAGTATATGAGGTCAGGTGGAATTCACTTATGATTGCTAGGAAAAATTAGAAAGATGTCAATACTAGTGAGATCTCAGGACTCAGGCATTTGCACATTAAAGAGATGACCATTTACTCTATACATAGCAAAAGGTCCTTCTCATATCTCAAATCTGCTGTGTGGAACTTTATTCTTCCCAGCACTAGAGACCTCACTACACTTTTATTTTTTTAACGCACCTTTTCAAAATGTCTAACTAAATGAACTCAATGTAAAAGCTAACATAACTTAAAAATAAACATTATATTGTTTCTGTATATCATTTAATCTAGCCTTTTCTCTCATCATGTGCTTCTTATTATTCGATCACAGTTCTTCCTGCTCACTATTCATATCATCTGAAGCCTCCACATTATGATTTGTTAACAACTCCATTAATGATTTCCTTCTCTCTTTATTTTTGCAACAACTGCTGATGTATATATTATACTTAGCATTTGTATAGAAATTACTTTTCTATACAGTAATCATTTTGCACGTATATTCATCGCAATAACTTTTATACTCAAGTTTTGCAACATTTTTATTGTATTTTGTTTACTGTCTTGCACAGTTATCTTTCTTGCCTAATGGCTTGTGCCATGGCTGTAAATTGTCTGTGGACCAGTCCACTTACCTGACTAAAAATGTGCAAATGAAATGAGCAAATAACATAATTATGTGAGAGACCCACTGCACATTACAAGGAGTGCATAGTACTTAGAGGGTTCAAAAAGTGGTAAAGGGTTATATACAGGATAATCTGGATGCATATTCTTCTGCCACACATAATGGTGCTGTTAGTGGATAATTACACCATATGCATACATGTGGTACCCTGTGCTATCATTGTGCCACATTCCTAGTAAACAGTTTGTCATTACAGCTTATAAAGTTGATTTAAAAGAGCAACTGCAACTAGTTAGTACTTTTTGTCAAAGTCATTATAAACAGTGTATGTATATCAATACTGTATGAGTCTGTGTGTGTTTCTGTATGTCTGAGATCAGTAATTTGCAATAAATAGGACACATTTTGCTAATATGTTATAAGCTGTCATTGCAGCTCTTATCACCTCTGTATATTCATCTGTTGTTAGTACAGTAGGGTCAAGCTAATGCAGCTGTAACAGCATGGAGCACTGCAGAGTATATGCTGCATAGACATCATAATGAGCACCACACTAGTAACAATGTTTATATGGTTCATCTGCCTACCATGCACCATGCAGCAATTTTACACTAAAAAAGCATGTTCTAGGTTGGGCATTGCAGGTAAGTTTATCATGGGGATTGTGCTGTCCGATAGCAGTGACCTCAGAATGAGGAGTTTAAGTATCCTGGGGTCTTTCATACAACTCATGGTAGAGCGTATCAGGAGTCTGACCATCAGATCATTGTACTAGTAGCAGCACTGCAGACATTAAACTGGACAGCGGTGGTGAAGCAGTAGCTAAATCATAAAACAAAAGTCTCAGTTTAATGGTCAGCCTATGTCCCCATCATCAACTATGGTCATGAGCTTTGGGTAGTAACCAAAAGTGCAAGAGCATGGCTACTAGTGGCAGAAGTGATGCTCCTTCAAAGCTGGGTTGACTGTCCATTAGAGAATGAGGACCATGGCCATCCTGGTGGATCTCATTATGTAGCTGCTGCTCATCTGGATTGACAGGACTCATTTCCGGTGGTCTGGATACTTCATGTTGGATGAATACTGGGTGCCTGCCACAGTCACACCATACTGGGAGGAGGACCTGGTACAGGGCCAGGATACGCTGAAGGGATTATATCCCCCACCTTTCCTGGGAATGCCTGGGCGTCACTCACAGGATGAACTGGAGGCTGTTGATAGGGACAGGGAAGTCTAACTGACCTTACTGCATTTAATACCTGTGTGTCCCTCATGAGAAGATGCTGTATAGACCCTGTCACACACAGGTCTGCACTACAGTGCCTTTCTAATGTGTTTGTATGGCGATTATTTGCATGGGGGAGGGGATGAAGCTTCTGTGTGTGTATATATTTGACTTAGGTTATAACATATGCAGGTGTATGGTGCAAGAGGTGACATCTGGGTATGCAGAAAACCACTGTAAAAGGACTGAAGCAGGATACAACTTCATTTTCCTGCTCATTGAAAGAACCAACTTGTCAAACATTCCCCAATGATGGTGCTTTCTTATTGTTGCTGTATTTAAGCAAAGTGGAGGGATGCAGGAGGGTGCACAGTGCCCTAAAAAATATGAGATTTTTTTCACTTTGGGGGACACTTTTGATGAGTGTGGTCTACAACATGTGCATTTTCAATGAATTATCCCATATTCATTATATGCAGAAACAATACGACATACACAGCAGTATGTATCTGTTGTATATGGGTCAAGGCAAGTTGCAAGTAAAACTACATCTGGCAACAAATTCACAAACAAATCCCTGGAGTCCTGAAGGCTTTGTTTTAACTACTTCTTTGGGTGCTTTTGTCACAGTCTGGAACTTCATCAGAAAATGAAAAATAATGGATGCTTTTACATTCTGCGCATGTGAGATGTGGATATTGTGCTGTTCTTGGCCATATGTCCATTTATATGTACCTGCAATGTTTTCAAAGGCTATCCTGTGGAATAACAAGACATGCAGTAAACAGTATCACTAGATGGTCATATATTACATAGGATTAACACACAATGCAGTAGTCCATGCTGGAAAATGGGGGTGTAGGGTCTTATGCCAATTTTTTGACATCATGTTACTTCTATCCACATTTAATGAGATGGCAGGCAATGGTACTGGATAAAGATGGTGTGGTACTGGATGTGAATATTGTGGAATGGATTACTTTGTAAAGAGGAAACATCTATGTTTTTCCAAACAATGCAGGAATATTTTTTGTAGCTATTTGGACTGTGTGTAGCTTAAGGAGAGGTTATTCGATCACAGCACCTACCACGTTAATGAAAATGGAAGTGATGGGTGCAGTATCCATGGTAAATCCTCAGGTTTGGAGGTCTGGCACAGAACTTTAGCAAGGCCATCTGGTACCCTGTGCATTCACAAACTGGCATCAGGAAAAAAAGCAGCAACAGCAAAAAGGCACTTCTCCTTCTCTGTAAAAGTATAGTAGATTGCTTGCTACAAATGTAAAGACATGCTTGTACTGCACTCCCATGCCATCAACACCTGTTGACCATGTCCCCTAATAAGTTGTGGTTGGGGCAGAAGCACCTTTACCCCACCTTAGTTATGGCTCTGGTCTGGCACCAGTGAAGACATGCCTTACAGCAGATGAAAAGTTTAAGGTATCCCTCCAGGAAGCAAGTCCTTCATAGTGACTAAATCTGGGGGTAAATAAGAAATCAGCATAACTAGGCTGAACTTGGCATTCATTTAAACTGTTGTCCTTCATGTCTAGAGGTACCCTCACCCCCACTCGCCATTCTGTTTATGTACCACTGAGGGACTTCTTTAAAGAGTTATCCATGTTAACTAGTGGATCCCCCCACTCAATGTTGCAGATATACTTGTTAGTGTAAGGGTGGGTAAAATGTTGACAGGCATGCCAACCCCTCACACACATACTCATACACACACACACACACACACACACACACACACACACACACACACACACACACACACACACACACACACACGCGCGTGCGAGCAGATACGTGTGCATTCACACATGCACACCAGCACACACACACACATACTCACACATGCATTCTCACACACACACACACACACACACACACACACACACACACACACACACACACACACACACACACACTCACACATGCACTCTCTCTCACACACACACTGATGTGTGTGCACATGCGCATTCACACACATGCACACACATATATGCTCACACATGCATACACACACACACACACACACACACACACACACACACACACACACACACACACACACACACACACACATACAAACATCCCTGTATTGTCCATATAGTACCATATCTAAAGTCACATTTTAAAAATTCCATTATTTTACAAAATAATTCTTAAGTTTTTAGCATTTTACAAAACATGAATAGTTGTTTCTTCAACAAAACATCCTTTTTCTTTGCATAACATCTTTCATCCAAACATTTACATTTCACGTTCCCTTTTATAAGTAATTTATCCAAGACAATCTCCATAAGACGTCTGACAATTCAAAAGAATTTTGATACTTTCTTCCTACTCAGCATACATTTTTCTCTAAACCTTCCCAATCCTCCATCTGGAAAACGGTTTTCCCATTAGTCTTTCATACCATTTCTTCATTTTCTCTTCCAACTGTATAACCTTTACCTTCTACTGCAAAAATTTATTTTGATGTCATGTTAGTTCAATGTCTTCCTCCATCTTTTTACTTTTTTCCTTTTTAGTACTTTCCAATATTTCTTCATATTTTTTTCTATCCTCCCCATCAAACTTTCCATTTTTTTATATGCCTAAACATCATATACATGTAAAGATACCAAGTAAACAATGAGATTTAACAATCCAAGACCTTCCATTTGTTTATTATTGTATATAATGTCTATCTTAATGACATTTAGCTTGATACTCATATAAAAGAAAACACTAACTGCAATATTTTCATCCCTTTCTGCTCAGGTAAACTATATATGTCTTCAAAATCATTAAAATTTCTAAAAGAGCATCATTTATTAAATGCAGTTGTTATAGCACTGTCGCCTCACAGCAAGACGTTGTCGCATTTGATTCTCAGCTAGAGCATCTTCTGTGTGGAGGCATGTGTGAATGGGCGTGCCTTCGTTGAAGGTTGTGCGTCAGGGCTGGTAACTCGGCATGTAAAAATCCACTACCAAACATTAGCGGATCGGAGTTCCGCTGTGGCAACCCCTAACCAGGATAAGCCGAAAGACACAACAACTTGTTATGGAAAAGAGATTTTCAGCATCTTCATTATGTTAGTCATTTCTTTAACACTAATGAATAAGCCTTTCCATTTTTCCATTGCGCATTCTCTTTTCTCATATACTGTTCTTAAAACTTTTATTTACACTTTATTAAAACATATTCTACCTAGTTTAGTTTATTCATCAAAGCCTTGTTTTACTTTTACTCAAAGTCAAACTATTTCTTTTTATTTCTTTCTATTTCTAATATTGTTTTTCAGCCATTCTTTACTTTTACCAATTAATATATCATCTGTATAAATCATTACAAATGTCATTTTTCTCCTTTCTTCAGCACCCATCTTCCCAATTATAGGTCCATATGTTCATAGTTATATACTAGGCTAACGACTGCCAGGGCCTTTATAAGCCTAGCTGTGTAATCCAGCCCAATTGTATCCCTTTGTATCATGGGCATTTATTAGGAGGGGGTATGTTAGGAAGTTTTCTAGAGGTTATGTGTGGGGGATGTTAGTTTGGGCATTACTGTCTGCCACTTTCTATCAGAGACATGGGGACTAGACCCAGAGTGAGTTTCCAATTTCTCCTCCATTGTTCCAGGTTACACTTATATAGAGTTAGGGATGCTTCACATGAATGGAGAGCCTGTTCCAGAGTATGGGATCCTCTGAGACACATATCTGTCTCGACAGCTCTTCTACTGTTTTCTTACTTCTTTCTGTTGTAGCATTCATTAATAGGCAGAAAATGAAGCTTCTTATAAGGTACCCTTGCCTCAATTCACTTTACATTCTCCTTCTTTTTCCCAAGCAGCCTTTGGCCAACACTTGCACTTCTGAATGTTTGTACTTATGCCCCATTACATCACATTCTATAACTTCTCAAATCTGGTCATGACAAATATTGTCCTAAATGTTTGAAATATCAAATTATCAAATTTTCATTGTTCCATTATAACAAGTGATTTTCTTGAATCTTTTTTTTATTCCATAAATACTTCCTTTGATAATATAATATCTTTACTAATCTCTCTTGTATTTACTGGAATTTTATAATCTGTTACAAAGAGCTATTGGTTTTCAATTTCCCCATTTTTTCATCCTTTTTTCCATATGAACTTTATCACTATTTTATAAATCTTTTTTTCTGTATACATTCTTCACGCTATTCATTAAACATTTTCAGTAAATTCTTCCACCAGATTTCACGCTCTTGTAAAAATTGTGATTTGGATTATTTTCTGGAACTGAAACCTTGATTGTCAAGCATAACATTTTCTCCAATTTATCTAATAACATTTTTTTAACCTGTGTACCTTTTCCTTTTTTAACCTTCTTACTTGCCAGTATGTTTCTAATTCTATTTTTTTCTATGTATAGTTCACTTAACATATTCTTCCACAGTCTTAGTAATGAATTCATTCTTTATCTTTCACTCTATCTTTCACCAATTCCATTTATCAATTGCTTTATTGCATTGCTGGCTTTTTAACACTTGTACACTTTTTGCCAACAGTGGAATGGAATCAGAAATATTCTCCACATTGTGGTAGGACATTTTGAGTGGTGAGCAGCCAAGAGTAGAGTATGTGTGATTCAGGGACACAGTGAGCATGCTGGGGAGGTCAAGCACCATACTTGCTTGCAGTTTATGCTAATGACAGTATAATGATATGGTAATGAGCAACTTTATTTAAAAAGTGCCTACGTATATGCAAATGAGTCAAAACAAGATGACATAGTGATTCAGAAATGCATAAAGAGCAAGATATAAAGCACAATCACCAGTGTTAATGACCACTGTGAAACCTTTGTATACATCCAGGAGTGTAATGGAAATATGTGGAAGGCTGTCATGAGTTTAGTCATCAGGTATATGCAACAGGCTATTACTAGCACTAGTAGCTATGGGGGTGCATATCTTCACCAGTAGAGGTGTTGTGTCAGCTGACCATACTTAACATTTCATGGCCTTCACAACGCCTCCATTATAGACTGGTATTGTGTGGCTAGGGAAACCATGCAGGAGTGGTAAACGTGTTAGCTTTGGCTGCAGACTCATAGGAGTTGGGGATTACCTATCCCATTGGCTACTGATTTATGTGTGGCTTTATGTATACTAGTTACAGGGACTTTTTAGTGATGAACAGATGACACGGTGGGGATGTCCCAGGATCTGTCTCAAGAATATTTCATTAGTTTCTTCATGCTCTTCTGCAGCACGTGAGGAAACATCTGTGGCTCTCTGTGCCACAGAGCAGAGAAGCAGCACCACAAATGATTTCTATGATATTGTTTATTTCCCTGAGGTGCCAGGGGCCATAGACTGCAGCCAGATGGTATATGAACCATTAGGTTGATCATTCCATCGACTGCCAGGAGGTCTATAATGCACAGGCTAGTATCTGCAATGTGAAGAAAAAGAATTATAAAGGAGCCCGGACAACATCCAGAAATAAAATCAATATAAAAAACATCCATCCACTCAGGCCAAAATGCTTTAATGACTAAAAGCAAAAAAATACAAAACAGTGAGCACTTTCACAGATATACTGCTTCTTCAGACCATAAACTAATACATACTTCTGTCTTCTTCTTCTGGCTTTTCCTGGTTAGAGGTCGCCACAGCAGATCATCTGTCTGTTCATGATTGGCAGTAGAGTTTTTATGGTGTCCAGTTGCCAGCCTGGCACCCAACCTTCAACAGAAGGCACACACATGCACACACTCATACCTAGGGCCAATTTGATGTGTCCAGTCCACCTACAGCATGTCTTTGGGATGTGGGAGGAAACCAGAGCACCCGGAGGAAACACAAGCGACCACAGGGAGGACAAGCAGACTCCGCACAGAAGGTACCCCAGCCGAGGATCGAACCGGAGAACTTTTGCTGTGAGGCAACAACGCTAACCACTGCAGCACCGTGGCCACCCTAATACATACCTCTATACAATATTTAAATAGTATTACAGCTAATAAAAAGTAAGAACAAATCACATAACAGACCATCACCAGTAGAATCAATGGTATAAACTCACCAGTAGAATCAATGGTATAAACATCTCTTTTTCAAAGCAGGCTTCAAAGAAGCATGATTGTTAAGATCTGGGCTAACATTTGCTCTAAAATCTACAATCCAAAGCAGTTTACAATATTCAGTCTCATTACATACATCACCTTCCCTAACACTATCATAAACAATATCCAAGGCTAAAAACTTAAAAAAGTGACGGTTACCTTTATCTAAAACATACTGTGCAAGGGCATTACTCAACTTCTTATTCTCAGTATCATTACAATGTTAGCCAAGGTCTTAACAATCATGCTTCTTTGAAGCCTGCCATGAAAAAGAAATGTTTATACCATTGATTCTACTGGTGAGGGTCTGTCATGTGATTTGTCCTTACTTCTTATTGGATGTAGTACTATTTAAATATTGTATAGAGGTATGTATTAGTTTATGGTCTGAAGAAGCGGGATATCTGGGAAAGTGCTTACCATTTTGTATTTTTTGCTTTTAGTCATTAAAGCCTTTCAGCTTGAGTGGACATCTGTTTTTTCTATTAGTATCTGCAATCTGTCTGTAGGCCACCCAGCCAGTTAACCATGACTCCAACATATGGCACACATGTGACCTTTATCAATGGTTTATTAGTAGTGACCTTTCCCTGGAGTATCTTATTAATGATGCTGGATCATACCTCTCAACCTCTTACAGCAAGAAATCTGGACAAAGCAATAAATAATGGGGCACAAAGGCCCAAAAATAGGGACAATTTTTAAATATTGTTCTTATGAACTTAGAAAGTTGATAGAATTAACAGGTTTTGCTTGTGTGAAGTTTCTGAAGGGTATGAAGTCTGAAATTCAAATGTCTGTTATTATATTCTGTCTTTAGTCTTTAATGGTTTGCCAATAATTTGCCAGAAAACCACAATTTCATGAAATAATGGACCACAAATATGAGGCGAAAATCTGGACATTTTGTGAACATCTGCACAGTTGAGAGGTATGTGCCGGATATGCCCCAGAGCCCTAGTAGATAACACGTATCTGAAATACCCATACTGTGGTAGACAATGGCTATAACTATGCCCTTTCACAATGCAAGTTATAGTGGAGCATGTGTTCAGGCTGCTGAAGCACACTTTCACTGCCTGGATATATCTGGTGATACCTTGCAGTATGATACTGGCACTTGTGTTAAGATATTCTCAGTGTATGCAATGTTAACACAATAAAATAATGAGGAAACAGTTGCAGCAGGGCAGGGTCTGTGTGCTGGGGGAACATTTCCCAGCACACCAGGCAATAGAGGCTGAGCCAGATGAGGAGTCAGAGGAGGACCCAGCTACAGAGGATGAACATGCTAGATGGAGGTGGGATCAATGTGTAGTTGCATGGGAAATGAGACAACAGACAGCATATAGCTTTAGCCCTTAGTTAAACGTATAAACTGCAGTAATATGAGATGCATGCAAAACCATTAGCAGATTGTGCTTACCCATACATAGGCTGGCAACACTGTGCATCAGATACAGGCCAAGACATAACGCCATGTCATAGTTATCATTGATCTGCACAGGAGGGGGGAGGTGTCTTTCACAGGGAAATGTGCCTGTTGTGCAAACTAAGAATAATGGAGTACACTGTGTAGGACTGGAGATTACTATAAATTGCTTTGGGAGAGGTTACTGCCAGTGGTGGACTATGTATGTGGCACTGGGGTCTATAGTGGTGTATGCCTGGGTATGCCAGGACACAGTCACAACAGTAGTTATGACAGTGCAGCTCAATCTTCCAGACAGGTCCAGGGCATGCCTGGAAGATGTGCAGGCATTCCATGTACACCCCTTTCCATATGGAGCTGTCTCTCTTCCAGGAGTGTCATAAGTAGTAGCATAGGCTTGGGCAGAGGTAGGGTGCTACCTGACTATGAGTGATTTTTCTGTACCAGCTGAGACACTGGCATGAGTAGCACAGACATGGGGATGGTCTCTTTTGCCCATATGCACCTCTGAACTCAATATCACTGTGGAAATAGTGGCACTGCATCACCATAGCTGTGGCCTTCCACGTCCATGACTGCCACTTTCAGTAGAGGCACTGGAAGAACAGCTCTGTGAAGTAAGCCTGGCAAGAGACACTTGAGCATGTAAGGACTTTTCATGTACCAGTAGGTGACTGATAATGTCACACATACAGGACATGTATTCCCTTAGGTCATCATACTACTTCCTGTAATACCTGTCTCATTTCAGCTAAGGCTGAGGTGTTGCTAGCCTGAGCCTTTGTGGTGGCCCTACACATTTACTGCGTTGCACCCATTGACACAGCTGGCTCTGGGGTAGGTGATACCCATGCCATCCACGTGCAGCAGTTCTCACACCTGTGGTGTCATCCCACTTCCTAAGGAGCTTGTGGCAGACATTGATAGTTAGTGTCATGAGGAGATAACATGCTGCCCTAATTGTGTGGTTGAACCAACCTGTCCTTCATGTGTAGGGTGTGTATGTGTGTGTGTGTGTGTGTGTGTGTGTGTGTGTGTGTGTGTGTGTGTGTGTGTGTGTGTGTGTGTGTGTGTGTGTGTGTGTGTGTGTGTGTGTGTCTTCAGTGGTGTCCACAGACATAGGGACTGTGTCCATGGTCTGGGATGGGGATTTTGTCTGTAAACTCCCTGTGTCCAACACTGACACTGTACTCCTTGACCTTGCCAGCTTCTCACTGCCATCATTGTCAAAGTTGGTCCTCTCTTCAATATCAAGAAGTGGAATTTCCATGCTGGTGGAGCTGGATAGAGCATCACTTGTGAAGACATCAAAGCATAAGACCCAGAATATGTAAAACACATCACCTCTACTTTACTCCCAGTTAAGAATTAATAGGCATCATGAAGAGTGGGAATAATGGGTAAATATAACCTTACCTTGTGGAAGTGCCCTTGAAGCTCGCATTCCTGGTGTATCCATAGTACAAGAAGCACACAATAACATTGTCATGTTCAGTAAATAAACGTTTGAAATAAAATGATTAATGGCTTAATTCAGGAAGAACAATACACACCTGGGGTGTCTCCAGTGGATACTCTTGGGGCATGCTGCAGCTCGGCTTGAAGTCTAACACCCCACTTTGGGACTATAATGAGGCTGATCCCCCCAGTGAGATGCTAGAAACCCCTCTGTCTCCATCAATAGTAGTTTTAATGATGGGCCACCTCCTGTTTCCCTCCCTTCCCATGAAGGTGAACAGTGTAATTTACTGCATTAGGGATAATGTCATTGGTCTATTTAAGTCTGACATGCTGGCCAGTGACAGCATTAATGTCTATGATAACATTCCATGCACAATCATGATAGGTTCAATCAGCAGTCTTTCGCCAAAGCATTCATCAGCCATGGAGACAGACAGCATGCACCAAGACTTCCCAAGACTTCATTCTCTGCATGGTAGAACTTTTTCTTTCTTGTTGTACCTTTGGCAGGTATGGTGATGTGTGAGGCATTAAGGACTGGTTGCCAAAGAAGAATATCTACAGTGTACCACCCACCCTGTACACTTGTTTGGGAACTAATACTAAGATGTTCAACCTTAAACTACTTCATGGAACAGGCAAACTCCCACCAACCAAACCCACCTCATTCAGTTACTTCTTCACCTGTTCATACACCTCTACTCCCAAAATGCAGATAACAAGTGACTACATACCATGTGACATGTGCTTTCCCATAGGTAACCCTCAGTTTTATACCCGCTACATTTCACATCTATATAGTCACTCCTATCCAGGCACAATGCAGACTACAGCCGGAGATGTAACATTATACCATATTCCAGCAGCAGCCTCACTTGACAAATAGTGTGTGCTAAAACAATTAGGTAAGATGTCTTCCTTTGCCTTTGTCTACAAATATGAACCCATAACAAAGCCATATAGCATGCAAGCAAGGTTACAGCACACCCGATAGCTAAAATGTGTAAACATTTCAAGTGTAGCTGCTTAATAATAGTCTACATGCTGGACAAAATTAATAATACAACATCTGACCCACCACTGATACATTGACAAGAAGTTAGTGTTATAAACAGGCCTGTATGTCCCAGCGTATCACAAGCATTCTTGGACAGGCATATCTAGGTGCTGCAAACCACTGGTCTGTTGTGTCTTTCTTTAACATTCACATTATTTATGTACATGATCTGTTTACCCCAAATACTTTACTTTTGTTAAATGAATGTAATATTCCCTGCAGATATCCAGACAGGAAGTATTATCACAATAAGTACTTCAGTTAAAGAAATGTAAGGGAAATCTTGTACTTACCTTCAGCAGATAGTATTCTTGTTTTTCTCATACTTATCCAGCTTTGACAGGTGGTGTAGATGTTTCTCTAATCACTGATCTACATTGTCATGCATTGTGAGATAAGCCTCAGTGCAGCCTGTGGGGTTTATATCATACCGATTTGCACCTTTGGGGGCAATGATTATGCAAATAAAGGCTCAGCTCATGAATATCTCTGAATCACTCATCATTCGCATTGTGCCAAGAGGCAGTCTTGTGTACAGGTTCACCCAGCATTGTGCACATGCCTGAGCACCTCCAAGACGCATGGAGCATGCATGGGTGTCTAAATGCTGACAGGCAATTCCTTGTGATTCATGGTCAAAGCTTGCTTGTAATAGAGATGCTACCATGCACTGTAGTTGTACTAGTTGACCTGCATACTTTAAAACACAACTGTGAATACCAGGTTTCCCAACATACATTCCCTTATTGACCATATTCACAATGGCGCAGTCCATTTCACCCCCCTACAACTGGTTTCATTACTTGGTTACTCTACATTTCTCAGCAATTCTCAAAATAGGAAACAGGCATGACCATGAGATGCCAGCCATCATTTTCTGGTATAAGAGTAAGAGTATGACCATTGCTTACAATGACACTGGTTCATGCAGGGTACCCAGGGGGTACTCACAAGAAAGTAAGATCTTCCTGTCTTACACAGATTCCACCTAAACAATTTGCTTGGAGAATCTTATGAGGGTATAAGGTAGATGTTTGGTACGGTCTTGTCAGGGCAGTTACTGATGTCACAGGGATTACCCAAACTGCTAAGCAGTGCATGTACCACTACAGTGACCTGTGTAGTGCCTCCACAGGTCAATACAGTGACTTGTGGAGGCACTATACAGACCTTCAATGATGGTAAGAAAAGATCAGAGTGAGTGCACCTGATGTATATTTTAAGTGTGCTGCAAAGATTTTTTCTTACTTTAACAGTGTGTATTGTACAATAATTATATCTCAAATTTTTAACAATCCAGGAAGTTACTGCAGGAAATTCCCCTCCAGTACTTGAGGAGGTTGCCCCTCCTTTACAAGCTCAGAGGTAAGTGCATCTTTATTTTATCATATACTTAGAAGTATAGTTATCCCTTCATCAGTAGTATTTTCCAAGTGTTATTCTTAAAGCAATACAGTTTTATTAAGCAGATTACCCATGGAGAAAAGGTTGCTGACTTCATGTCACTGTTGATTATCTGTCATATGTTTTACTTAGTTATGGTTGTGTAGTACTCAATTACTCTACATGTATGGGCACTGCTGGGTTTATAGCTTGCTAGCATGTTTGTGGTTTCTTATATACTGCATTGGGGAAGACATAGCAGTATATTCCCATACAGTGGAATTAATGTATTTTATCCTAATTATACCGCACAAATACATAGTACAGTCATAGGCAGTGCATTTAGTCAGTGGTAGATTATGTGCACCTTGGGCACTGGGTTTTTTTCAAACCATGCCTCCTATACTTTTTTCTTTTTTTTGACAATGCATAAATGTTCATTTTCTTTTGGATTCACATTCTTGATTTATGACCATTCAGACTGCTGTCACTATACTCTACCAATGATCATAATCATCAGTTACAACAATTTGATTGTATACACAACAAATGTTTAACTGTGATGAAAAACAAATGTCCACAATAATATATTCTACTTGCTTTACAGAAATGCACACTAACTCTACAAAACCAGACTAATGACTGTTTAACCTGATTATGATAGCCAGCGACAGTCAATCTCATCCATAGAATGGGCCAATACAGAACAATTATAGACCCATTGTTTACTGTGTGTACCTCAGATGTCTGCTAGAGTTAAAAATAAATTATACTTCAAAGAAATGAGAGTAGTTCAGCAAAGCCAGACTATTGAAACTGAGCAAACAAAACAGCAAGTTAATTTCTTCCCCAGACACCCCCTACCCCCAGAAGTTATAGTCACTTTGTTGTGTACATCTCATCTAATTGTGATAAAAATAATACCTCTCAACTTCTTAGCACAAGAATCATGGGCAAAGCCAAACATAATTTGAGAGGAAAAGGCTCAGAATCAGAGACAGGTTTCTCTTACATACTTAGCAAGTTGCTAGAACAACATTGTTTTCATTAGCATACATTTTCTGAAGGATAGAAATCTAAAACCCAAATTTCTGTCACTATTTAGTGACTGCACCCCTCAATAATTTTCCAGAAGCCATACATTTTATGAGGAACAGACCAAAATATGTGTAAGATCAGAAGTATTCTATAAAATCAGGCACAGATGAAAGCAATATAATTAAAGCTTTACTTCATATGAACAATACCCACAAGTATTCCAACTTATTTCACACAAATGTCATGCAAAGTCAGATAGTTAACTAAGAAAGGAGGATAACTTATTCTCAAACACAGGCACCACCTCCACCCAATACAGTTATAGCTACTTTGTTGTGTAAGCCTCATCTTACTGTGGTACAAACATAACATCTCCTAGCCTCTTAGCACAAGAATCAGGGAGAAACCCTGAAAAAATAATGTTATAAAGTCCAAGATCAGAGACAGCCTTTAAATATTTATCTTATATACTTAGAAAGTTGCCAGGACAACACTTTTTGAACTGGAGTTCATTTATCGAAGGATGTAAAGTCTAGAAAGCCAAGCATCTGTCATCTAGTGATTGCAATCATCAGTAATTTGTCAGAAAACCAGAAATTTTATGAGACAAATGAAAAAAATGAAGTAAAGACTCACCAGAGAATATTCAAGTATATTTCATACAAATGCAAACTAATCCTGTAAAGCCAGATTTTAAAATGAACAAACAAAAGGGTAAGTTGTTTTTATTCATAGTCACCCCCCACCCCAGTTTAATAATTGTAATATTTAGTGATTTGTCATAAAAGCACACATTTTTGAGGCACTGACCAAAAATATAAGGCAAAGTTAGGCATCTATAAAATGCAGGACAGTTTCAGCTTTCTTTCACACAGTCTCCAGAGAATAAATATTCCAACATATTTGATATAAATGCATACTAGTTGTGTAAAACCAGATTTTAAAATGAATAAACATGAGGAAAAGACAGGGAGAGTCTGCAAAATCAGGGAAAGTTTTTTTTTTAATTTTTTAACACAAAAATAGTAGCCAGAAAGTAATAAAATGATACTTTAAATTGAGTAAACAACAAATTGCTATTATCCATATTTTAAAATTATCAAAATAATCAAACAAGAGGATATGTTGCTTTCATGCACAGCTAGACCCCCTCAGTCATTTAGTGGATACAATTTTCAATGATTTGCCATGAAACCAAAAATTTTATGACGCACAGACTTAAACATGAAGCAAAGTCAGAGACAATCCTTAAATGTCTAGTGCAGTTTCACCTTTGATTTACTCACCAGTAGTGGTAAGAAAGTAGCACAAATTTTAGACTGAACAAACAACAAACTGCTTTCATCCACAACCAGCTTGAAGTTCTACTAAACTGCAATAGCCAATGTTATATCTGGTTGCCTGCCAGGATAAAAATATGCTTACCTCACATCACAACATCCCTCTGCAACAGCCCATATCTCCCTACTGTACTATTTGTTATTTGCAGGCTTTTAGATTTTTGCCCTCCCAGTGATCCATGGAAAGGTGTGTGTGTGTGTGTGTGTGTGTGTGTGTGTGTGTGTGTGTGTGTGTGTGTGTGTGTGTGTGTGGGGGGGTGATACATTATTTGCCTTTGGTTCCAACCACTTCAGAAGAATAACACATTTACCTAGAGTACTACATTTACGAACGAGAACATTTAAATAAAATAAATTTTGTTTAATGTACTCATTTCATCTGTATGCTTCTATACAGGACAGGCAGAAATCTGCTGTTAATAAATTAAATCAGGATTTGTCATGCTTTGCAGCTATTGTATAAATGAATGTAAAATGCATGCTAAGCATGTCTGTCTCAGGTTTTCAAGACATTGAGGGTCGTGATGAATATTACAAGCCAATACCATGGGTATGTATACAAACTGCATTAAAGAAGCTTCCAAAATGTGAATAACTACAAACAAGCATAGTTTTTAAATGTCTCTGATTTTTGTTCATTTCATCCTTGTCACTCTTAAAATGCTTAATTTTCTAGTAAATCACAAAGAATTACAGTCAGTAAATAATACCATATATTGCATTTCATACTTTGTATTGTTCAGGCAATGCATGCTAATGCAAAACCTGTTGTTCTGTTAACTATCAAATGTTTTCCCTACTGTGAGCCTTTGTCTCCATTCCATCAGCATTTTTGGCTTTGTTCCTGATTCCTAAGTAAAGAAGTAGAGAGATATACAGTGAAGTACTTCAAACCATTCAACCAGCAGCTCAGGTTGCTGAAACTTGTCACAAACTGCTGAGGCGAGAAGAACTACTTTGAACTCTTTGCTCTTAAGAAACATGTATAGTACTTAAAATGTGAATGCATTCCTAGCTAGTGGTGCTGTGAAAAGATAAAATGTATTTTTCAATATATGTGGTTTCAACATCCTCTACAGGAGCTGTTCTTCTTGTTAGCACAACAAGTCTCCAATAGTCAAAGATGTTTTCACACTGAACAGGCAGGAAGTAGTGGTGTTGTGCAGAAGATTGTCTGTGTCATTTATTTATTTATTTTTAAGTAAAGAAATGGTTGTTACTTCTAAATAAATGAATAAATAAATATTCATGCAGATGTTTTCTCATTGTGTCTATCATTTGAATACTTTTTTGTACAGATTTCCTTATTGCTTGTTACTTTCAACACATGGGCTAACTGAAGTGAGTCAGTAGTGCTAAACATAAAACTTTTTCTTCGAAGTAAATTATTTTGCTGGCTGGCCATGGGCCTCTGGAGCTGTGGGCCCTGTTTGGCCACTCAGATTATTCCATTATAATCTGCCATGCAGTTAGTATAAAACTGTTCATATAACATGTTCAGTATACATAAGCAGCAGATTTGAGCTTATATCTCTGAATAGTATTATGTTTTCTAAAAATAATATTGCAGTTCTGCTTAAACTATCATATAATCAAAATTATGTGGCAATAATACTGTATTTAATTTTATGTCTGCGTTTCTCATCCCTCTCACATTGTCATGATCTTTCCTTTAAATATTTTTTGGTTGTTATGCTCTTTCTCTCCATTTATTTTACATTACTGTACAGCAGCTGTCACAGCAGTACGTGTGGCACCACCATAGACCACCAACCCCAACAGGCAAGCACCAACAAAAGCACCTGCAGCTGACCCTACTAAAGTCATGTCCCCAGTACCATGTTCAGGAAAGGCTGACAGGCCCTTAGCCCTGCCTCGGGTTGAGTTTCACTAGCTGGGAATGCTGTTCTTCCTGCCAGTGACTCTGCCTGGGGTGAACAATATGTCACCAAAAGGCAACTTACAGACATGATGGCAAGCTTGTGGACAGGTGCATCGATGTTCACATCAGTCACCTGGAAAGCATCATTTGGTTGCTTGCAGAGTTGCATCCTTGCCCACATTTGTAGCTCCATAATAACCAGGACACAGTGGTGAGAGAAGAGAAGGTGGTGTGTAGACTCCCACTGGGTCTGACATGGGCAAGGCAGTGTGTGTGTATATGTGTGTGTAAATATGTGTGGTCATACCTACATTATCATCTATTCTGGTGTTTACTTTTCCTTTTGTGTCATCACCCTCCTTTGTTTGTGTCCAGTCCTCCCCATCACCATTGTCTTCCATTCATTTGTCTGATGTCTCCTGTTCCATTGCCCTCCCCTCCCCTTAGTCTGTCAGCACCTATCCTATCAATCTTGTCCATGCTCTGTATTTCTTTGTTTGTCCCTGATAGCTTTTCTTAACTCTCTTGCCATGCGTTTAGCTTTCCTTAATTCCCTGCCCAGCTAACCTTCTTGGTATATTGAAAATGAGCACCTGTCCCACAAAAAATATATATATCTTTCCTTTCCTTTCCTTTCCTTTCCTTTCCTTTCCTTTCCTTTCCTTTCCTTTCCTTTCCTTTATCTTATTCCTTTCCTTTCCTTTCCTTTCCTTTATCTTATTCCTTTCCTTTCCTTGCCTTTCCTTTCCTTTCCTTGCCTTTCCTTGCCTTTCCTTTCCTTGCCTTTCCTTTATCTTATTCCTTTCCTTTCCTTTCCTTGCCTTTCCTTTATCTTATTCCTTTCCTTTCCTTTCCTTGCCTTTCCTTGCCTTTCCTTTATCTTATTCATTTCCTTTCCTTTCCTTTATCTTATTCCTTTCCTTTCCTTTATCTTATTCCTTTCCTTTCCTTTCCTTTCCTTTATCTTATTAATTCTATAACTGTTTGTCTTGTGTGCTTCGCTCTTCTTGCTTTCCCTTTTTTTATTTAGTCCTATACTCCCATTTCTATCCTTTAACCTGGCCAAAAATAAATGTAAAATATGCAGTGAGCCATTAAGTCCAGTAGCTTCCATTCCCATCCTTCCTTATCCTGTTGCTCATGTGCATGTGGTGAGCTGTGTTGAAATGCACACGTGCGCCACATCCATCCACATAATTTCCTCATTGAATTTCTCATCTGCTCTTGGGGAACACATACCATCACTGGTGCCCTGGTTTCCGAATTAGGTACTATTTCCACACAGTATTTTCATCTCGTTTCTCATTAATGAGATCAGAGCAGCGTCTTGACTAGAAAGCAAACAATATCTGGTTTGGTGTGATCATGTTAAGCATGTTTCTGAATCTCAGGGAATGGACTGATTTATTTCTTCTTTCTCTTAAAAAATCACTGTCTCATTATTTCTTCCATTTTGTTAAAATTCCTTTCCTATATATTTATTTATTTATTCATTCTTGTACAGTTTTAATATATTCTTTCTGTTTCTTCCCTTAGCATTTTTGGCCATAATAATCCTGCTTTTTCCTCTAATCTAAGTTTCATATCATTCCATATCATCTCATAACACTTCTAAACACCCATTCCTGTTTTCTTAAATCACAGTTAAATTCTTCTACCATAACATTTATTTGTTTCTACTGTGTAATTTCCTCTTTGAATGATATTAATTCCTGTCATTCTTATTCCATGTATTTTCTGAATAAGTCTATTTCTTTATGGGATGAAAGCACTTAAAATAAAACTTTCAGTTTGAATTGAACTTCTTTGTTATCTGGTGGCTGATTATGAAGGTGACATTGTTGGTTGTGCTATTTTGGAATTTATTAACCATTTTTCACAGCTTAATCTCCATTTAACCTTCATTTTTTGGAATGTTCTCTTTTCTCTCCCATATTTAATTTCTGCCATTTGGGCAGCCGCGGTGGTGCAGCGGTTAGCATTGTCACCTCACAGCAAGAGGTTCTCTGGTTCAATCCTCAGCTGGGGTGCTTTCTGTGCAGAGTCTGCATGTTCTCCCTGTGGTTGCACGGGTTTCCTCTGGGTGCTGCAGTTTCCTCCCAAAGACATGATGTAGGTGGACTGGACACTCTAAATTGGTGTGAGTGCATGCATGTGTGTGCTTTCTGTGGAAGGTTGGACACTGGGCTGGCAACTCAACACTGTAAAACTCCACTGCCAATCATGAGTGGACAGGTGATCCGCTGTGGCAACCCCTAACCATGAAAAGCTGAAAGAAGAATTTAATTTCTGCCTTTTCCCTTCAGAGAATTAACTATATATGACGTGACTACTAACTAAAATTACATAATCAGCCAAGACCCTTCCTTGGTCATTTTGTGTTACCCAGTATCACCCATTATGGGCCAGCATCACATGTTAGCTGTGCAACTACAACCTTTTTTCTGTTGCCCAGGTGGCTTGACTCACATACACATTGACTATACACTTCAGACCTCTCCCTTGCAGGTAGTGATTGTTAATGCCAGACTTGAAATTAGTCTTACGCTACACTCTTATCCAGTCAGTTGCTTACTTTCTCTTTAACCATGCATGACTCATGAAATCACTCTTAAACTACTATTTAATTTGTTTTAGTTTGTTTCCAAAATGTTTCCTATAAAAAAACAAGTAAAATTTAACTGGACTCCCTATCAGTCATGATGAACAAAATGTCAGATTGTGGACATGTCCCTGACATATTGCAACAGGGTGGTTTGGTACTAATTCACAAAGAGAGGAGAGTCACATCAGAGCCGTATAACTTTAGGCTGATCAGCCTGATTGACATTCTGTGTGAAATCATAAACACTCGCATAATGGAGCTTATCCATGGGGTCTTACTGATGTTAATTATGGAACAGTATGGGTCTGTTAAGGGGATACTTACAGTGTGTATTTTGTGTCATTCTTTGAAGAATAAACAGCAGCATTTGGTGAGGGCTTATCCGGACTTTGTTAAGGCTTTTGATATTATACTTCATAAAGGACTACCTAACAAATTAATACCATTACGCATCTAATCATATGTAATTCAAAAGTCAAAGTAAACTTTATTGTCATTTAGGACTGCACAAGTGCAGCCTAAATGAGATTCTGAGTATCAACTCACCAGAGAGTACATAGGAAGCAAGGATAACAAGAACAACAGAATAACATTTCAATTTAATAAAAAATATATTCAATACAAGACCCACAGAAGGATAAATAAACCAATAATAACAGCAGAAACACAAAAGCCCAACCAGACAGTCATAAGAAGAGTACTGTACATAGCAGCATGACACAGTACGATTGCACATGTTAAGATTGTCCTCCTTTGTTCATCTGCGTCAGACAAGCAGCAGGCAATTGCACATGAATGAGAAAATATATTGTTACATCAAAGAATAAAAAAGATATTGCACACTTTTCAGCACAGCAACGTATTGTCAATGATTACTGACTAAATAGTCGGTGGCTGGTATCAGAGTCTATAAGTCTCAACACTGTTGGGTAGAAACTGTTTAAGTATCTGGTGGTCCTGCAGTGGATACTCTGATATCTCTTGTCCGAAGACAGTTGTGCAAACCAGCCTTGTGCAGGGTGAAAGGGGTCATGAATTATTTGGGATGCACATTTAATGCTTCTTGCTGCGAAGAGATCCTGGATTGATGGTATGTTGGTGCCCATGATTTTTTTGGCAACTCGCACCAACAAATGAAATATTGTTTAAGCAACAAGATGCAACAGACCATGGTGGAGAACTACCCATGTTTGCCTTTGAGGGTTTCCAGTAGTGTCCCAAAGAGTTCTTTACTGGGGCCACTTCTGTTTTGACTATTTTTCTCAGCTATAAAGGTGAGAAATCGCTATGGATAACCAGAAATACTAATGACTACATATTAGGTAATATAATTATTCCAGTAAAAGATACCAATAAATAATAGCATCATGAAACTCGACAAAAAGACATAAATTATTATCACAGAATAACTGATCTAATCATAAGAAAACATACCACCAGTAAAGATCTAGGAACAATGGTGTACTATTTAAACATTGGCAAATATGCATCAATCAAAGTCAGAAAATATATGCTGTTGTTTTTATTCTGAGCCCAAGATTTTGTGAGTTCAAACTTAGCACACTAAACCTGTCTGTAAGTAATTGCTTTTGTAAGCTCTTGCAACTTCATATTCATTACTTTAGTAATACTATCTACCTTAACATCTGCTGTCCTCTTCTTCACTTGCAGTCGATGTTTCCCAGTGCCAATGTCTTCTCTTGTGAATCATGTCTTTGCATTATGTGGCCAAAGTGTTTGAGTTTTAGAATTAGTATCAGACTTTCCAGTTAGCAGTCTGGGTTTATTGTCTTAAGTGCTAACTTATTTGATCTTCCTGCAGTCCACTGGATTCTCAAAAGGCTTCTCCAACACCACATCTTAAAAGCTTTTCTGGTGCACAACTTTACCTATAGTCCAGTTTTCTCAGCCATACATTATTACTTAGAAAGCCTAGTTTTAATTATATGGATCTTTGTTGACAATGTGATGCTCTTGTTCTTTAATATTATATCTTCCCAAATAGCAAATGTCTTAATTTCATTGCTGCAGTCATAATTTACAGCGATCCTAGAGCCCAGAAGGAAATAAAATCTACTACAACCTCCATTTTATCCCCATCTGTTTGCAGAAAATTGATAGGGCTAGATGACATAATTTTATTTTATTTTTTGATGTTGAATAACAAAACGGCTTTTGTTCTTTCTTCTTTCACTTGCATCAAAAGAGTCTTTAACACTTCTGTGCTTTCATTTGTCACAGTGGTATCATCTACATATCTGAAGCTATTAGCATTTCCCCCTGCAGTTTTGATTTTAGCTTTGATTTATCTAACCCAGAATTTTGGAAATATTATTAGTGTATTAAGTTAAATAAGTGGTTTGACAATATACAGCCTTTTCACACAGCTTTCCCAGTCTTGAAGCAGTCAACTATTCCATGTTTAGTTCTGTTACTTCTTGGTCTGCATACTTATTCCTTAGGAGGTAAATGAGACAACCTGATACCCCATTTCTCTAAGAGTTTGTCACTTGTCACTGTTTCTTATGCTTCATAGGTTCATAGGTTGGTACTAGGTTATCGGTCCTAGGGCCTGTACAAGCCTAGCCATAATAATTCCCTGGATATTTCTTCCCACAATATTTACTTCCCTGGACCCCTGTCTAGCAGGGCGACTGACATGATTCCTGGAGTGAATTTCCTATCTCCCATCCAATCATCAAGGTTCCTTTTGAAGAGGTCCAAGGAGGCGCTCTGCTTGACATGTATAGGCAGTCTATTCCAGAGTATGGGGAGTCTCTGGGTCAGGAACCTATCCCTCCAACATGTTTTGTTCATTGTGATGACAAGGTTTAGATCCCTGGAGCGAGTGGCTCTGAGGGATTGGGATTTCTTTAAGTGGAGCATGTCCAACAGCTCAGGATTTGACATGGCCTTGTATGTTAAGCAGAGATTGCCTCTGAGTAGACTATATGCCACAGAGTATAGCTGGAGTTTTTTTAGATGGTCAGCATATGGCATCTGCTTTATGCCTGTGATTCTTTTAGTGAGGTATTTCTGCAGCCTTTCCAGCTGTTGCAGATGTCTTGTGAGGTACATACCAAATGAGGCGTTATACTCTATAATGGGTCTAATGAGGGATGAGTACAGTGAGATAATGACCTCCTTTTTAATGGATGAAAATCCCTTAGTGATGAGGTGTGCCACATAGAAGGATTTCCTGACTGTTGTGGCGATGTGGTTATCGAAGGTGAGACCACTGTCCACCTGTGTCCCTAAGTCTCTCATCACACTTTCGATGTTTAGTGTACTGCCACCTATGTGGTAATTCATGGGTACATGTTTTTTTCCAAAGGGGATAACTATACATTTCTTGGCATTAAGCTTGAGTCCATGGCTCTAGCACCAAGCATCTGTTTCTGTAAGGCCCTTTTGTAGAATATCCACATCATTTGAGGATTCAATAATGGCTTCCAGTTTAAAGTCATCTGTGAACTTTGTTAGCCAGAGTCCCTTAGTGTTGGCCTGTACTTCAAAGAAGTAGATGCCAAACAAGAGAGGTCCCAGGACTGAACCCTGAGATACTCCACTTGTCACTTGTCTGAAGCTGGATTTGGAGTCGGCTACTTTTTCAATCTGGGTTCTGTCAGTAAGCCAGTTGGCAACCCATCGAGTGACGTAGGGATTTATGCCCAGCTTAATAAGTTTATCTATGATTCCAGAGTGGAGGATGGTGTCAAAGGCCTTGGCGAGGTCCAGATAGGCTGTGTGGACCACCTTTCCCTTGTCCACAGCTCTGGAGACTGATTCGAAGAAGTCAATTAGGTTTAGGAGAAAAGATCAGTCCTTCACGAACCCAAACTGGGTGGGGTCCAGTGTTTGAAGGTTGCCAATGTCTTTATTTATAAGTTCCATGATAATGCGTTCCATACCCTTGCAGATCAGGCTCGTCAGACTGATGGGACAGTAGTTCCCAGTATCCAAGGTGGATCCCCCCTTGTGGAGAGGAATAACTGTAGCTGTGCACCACTCAGTGGGCACAAAGCCTGAGGTGAGGCTATGATTAAACATGACACTTAGGTGAGGTGCCAGTTCATTTTGTAGTCCATGTAGTACACAGCCGGGGATGTCATCTGGTCCCATGGATGCTGTATTCTTAGCTTTGGAGAGTGCGGTTTCTGCCTGTGTGGCCGTGATTACCAGAGTTTGGCAATCATTTGGTATTGAGATGGGCCCTTTAGGGGATGAGAAGGGGTGAAGTTGGCACTAAATCGATCTGCCAGGATATTGGCAATATCCTTGGGATCAGTATATTTAATGCCATTCTGTTGTAGCTCAGAGCAGATCTGAACATTGCCATTTAGATTCTTGACATAACTATAGAATGCTTGTGGTTGTCTTTGGAATCTTTGGCAATTTTATTTTCGTAACTAGCTTTAGAGGATTTTATGAGGGATCTCAGCTTCTTACTGAGGCTAGTAAGGGAGTATTTTGCATCATGGGATTTTCCTCTTTTCTGCAACAGTTTCTTCCTTCTGTTGTATAGTTTATTTATAGCAGGAGAACACCAGATTTGCTTCCTTTTTTTGGAGGAGAGCATCTTGGTTCTATTTGGGATGGCAAAATTCATGCATGAGTGGATGTCTTCATACAGTGCCTTAGTGTAGGATTCAGCAGTCAAACTTTCAGATCCCCTCTACATGGGTGTCATGAAGTTTGTCACTTCTGACTTGAGTAGCATGAAGTTGGCTTTGGAGAAGTTTTTTTACGGAGGTTTCCTTACTGGGGGGGGTGGGGGTGGGATGTGGATGTCAAGGGTGATTTGCTTATGGTCAGACCTGACCAATGAGGGGGTGGCCACTGGTGTGGAGCATCTATCTCCCATGTTGGTAATGACCAGGTCTAGGATACTGGAGCCCCTGGTGGGACAATGGATAAGTTGATCCAGGGCATTGGAATTTATGAATTCCAAGAACCACTGGGAAAAAGTGTTGGTACCAGAGTAGTTTTCCCAGTTAATGGCAGGGTAGTTGAAATCACCCAGTGTTAGGGTGTTTGGTTGTATCTTAATATCTTCCAGTATGTTTAGAAAGGTGTAGCGAGAATCTTGGGGCATGATGGGGGATCTGTAGCAAGTTACAATTTGGATTGCAGTCCTACCTAGTGCTAATTGCACCTGGAGAATTTCAGATGCATTGTGTTGGGCAAATAGCCTGGAGGTGTGAATATCCTTGGTGAATATGGACACTCCTCCACCTTTAGTGTTTCGGTCTTGGTTTTGTGGCCGAAAAGTGTGGTAAGAGTTGTAGCCTGGTATTGAAGGGGTGCTCTCTGGAGCCTTGAACCAGGTCTCAGTTACTGCACAGATATCGATGTTCTCCATTTTTAGGAGTGCCTCGAGAGAGTGCATTTTGAGTTTTAGACTTCTAGCATTGAGTAGCATTACCTTCAGATTTTGCATGCCTCTGTCTGTTACAGTGGTGGTTTTGTCCTTTGACCCTTGCCTAAAAAAGGCACTATAAGGGTGGCAAGAGGTTTAGCCAGTAACCTGAATCCCAGGGGTGACAGGTGCAAACCATCTCTGGCAAAGCATCGTGGTTTGTCGATCATGTCTTCCCAGGCAGACAGATACTGGATCCCCTTTGAATGACACCAGAAGCTTAGCCAATTGTTGAAGTCAATCATTTTGTCCTTATACTGCGGTATAATTCTGGGCGAAGGCAGGATGCTACTCAGGGCTAGGGTCATACCTGCCTTCACACAGCCAAAGACTTAGAGTGGTCAATAAAACAAAGCAGACCATATTTAGTCTGGTTTCCTTGTCATGACCTGCCCTTCTTAGGTGGACCTGCTTGGTGTAGGTCACATCCTCACAAAGATACACAGGACCTTTCTCTAAGACAAGGTAGCAGTCCAGTGTCTTGCAACCCCATGTTAGGGCTGTGCCTCAGAAATCATAAAATACATTCTAATTCTGAGGCTGTGGAACCTCAAGGAGAAGGCAAAATGGCTTCATTTAAAAATATTGTTGATTTTCATTTGATGTGTTTAAGTGCATGTTTTAAATTTGGTTTGTATACATTTTAGTATTATTTCAGTACTATGGATTTCAGGCACTAGAGTTCCATTAATTTGCAGTATTCTTTCTTGAGATCATCAGTCATTTAAGCTTCAGATTTATTAAAGATAGCCACTACGTTTTGGACTCTATCCATTCTAGGGTGTGTCATGAATGAAGGACCTCTTTATGTGTTTCTCAGAGGTGTATCTACAGTCCTCTAGGGTCATCCATAAACATTATGCTCCTTAATGATATGTTACACATTTGATTTATACCTCTTGATAAAGAAGCAGACATTATGTCTGGCAGACTGGCATCCCTCCCTAAGATTGATTTCTACCTTATGATAACTACTCGCCAAGTAGTGCCAGCTCCCTCATATCTACGGTCAGGATAAAGCATGTACTGAAAATGAATGACTCAGTTAATTAAAGGGAGATACTGAAAACAAACTGCTACCCATCTCTAGAGATATTCAAAGAAAGCAACAGATGAAGATGTTAGCATTCTAAGAGGAAACCGAAGGAAGAAAAGGAAGGACAAAGCTAAATCATGCCGTGGGGATTTATACTACAAACAGGAGCAAGACAGACAGATTGTTTTGTTTCTTTCATTAGTTATCCTTTAAAAAGAAATTATAATGAATACTTTTTTGCAAGTTTTTTCTCAATTGATAGAGTTTTGGAACTCCACTAAATAACATTTGCTATATTTTCTTTAAGCAACTTTATCTTTTTCTGAAGTGTATTCTCTATTCATTCCCCTATAGCTATTGACTGTTTGCTTTAGATGCTGCCTCAGCCTCTTATGACTATCTGCCTTGACTGACTTTTCCCCCCAGACTGGGACCACTTGCTATATCCAGTTAAGACTGGCAGACAGTTCTTTTTCTTGGAAAGTAGTTGCAGAAACAATGAGATTGGAGTGTCCTGTCAGCCTGCCATTCTGGATGTTGTAGGTCAGTAAATCTATTTTATTCTTTTAGCATGTCTGGAAACTGAGAAAATGATGTCAGCATATCATGTTTATACTGCCAGGTGTGCTTCATTTTTGAACATGCACCATACTAGTCTTAATGCAAGCATTGTAAATAGCAGACTCCTTGTTTTCACGAGGAGCGGTCCACTTGCAAATCTTCTCCCCGCCCTTCCTCCTGATGACGGACAGCAGGTCTCAGGCTGTTCAGTGCTCCCTAACCAGATGAAATATATGGTGTAAAGAAGGCTAGTTAAACTTTGTTTACCCTCTTGCCACCCCTATAGTGCCTTTTTTAGGATAGGTTCAATGACAAATTCACCACCATAACAGGTACAAGCAAACAAAATCTGAGGGTAATGCTACTCAATGCTAGAAGTCTAAACCTCAAAATACATTCACTCGAGGCACTCCTTAAAATGGAGAACATCAATATCTGTGAAGTGACAGAGACCTGGTTCAAGGCTCCAGAGAGCACCCCTGCATTACCAGGCTATAATTCATACCACACCTTTCGGCCACCTAACCTGGACCGAAACACTAAAGGCAGAGGCGTGTCCATATTCATTAAGGATATCCACACCTCCGGGCTAGTTGCTCAGCATAATACATCCGAGATTATCCAAGTGCAACTAACTCTGGGCAAGACCACAATCCAAATTGTAACTTGCTACACATCCCCCACCATGCCCCAGGATTTCCACTCCTCATTTCTTGATACACTGGAAAATATTAGGTACAACCCAACACCCACATAATGGCGATTTCAACTACCCCACCATTAACTGGGAAAACTACTGATGTAACAACTCTTTTTCTCAATGTTTTCTGGAATTCATAAATTCCAACGCCTTGGATCAACTTATCCACACCCCTACCAGGGGCAGTAATATCCTAGACCTGGTCATTACCAACATGGACGACCGGTGTTCCACACTAGAGATCAGTTTCTCATTGGTCAGATCCGACCACAAGCTAATCACCCTAGACATCCACATCCTGCCCCCACCCCCCATTAGGGAAACCACTGTAAAAAATTTCTCCAACACTAACTTTACGTTTCTTAAGACGGAAGTGGCAAACTTCACGACACCCATGCAGATGGACAACAGATGTATGACTGCTGAATCCTACACAAATGCACTTTATAAGCACTTACACAAGTGCATGGATCATGCTATCCCTAACAGAACCAAGATGCTATCCTCCAAAAATCTGGTGGTCCCCTGCCATAAACAAACTCTACAACAGAACAAAGAAACTGTTACAAAAAAGAGCAAAATCCCATGATTGGAGGAACTCCCTGGTCAGCCTCAGTAAGAAGTGAGATCCCTTATAAAATCCTCCAAAGCTAGTTACGAAAACAAAATCGCCACTGATTCTAAAGACAACCAAAAAGCATTCTATAGCTATGTCAAGAATGTCAATGGCAACACTCAGATCTGCTCTGAGTTACAGCACAATGGCACTAAATATACAGAACCAACTGACATTGCCAACATCCTGGCAGATAGGTTCAGTGCTAACTTTACCCATCTCTCGCCCCCTAAAGGGCCCATCTCTATACCGGAAGAATGCAACATTCCTGTAATCATGGCTGCACAGGTAAAAACCACACTCTCCAAAGCCAAGAACACAGCATCCATGGGACTTGATGACATCCCAGGCTGCATTCTACATGAACTACAGAATGAACTGGCACCCCACCTAAGCACCATGCTCAATCATAGCCTCACCTCAGGCTTTGTGCCCACTGAATGGCGCACAGTGACGGTTATCCCACTCCACAAAGGGGGAGCCAGCATGGACCCTGGGTACTACTGCTCTATTAGCCTAACGAGTCTGGTCTGCAAGGCCATGGAACGTATCATCATGGAACTTATAAACAAAGACATTGGTAATCTCCAAACTCTGTACCTCACCCAGTTCAGGTTTGTAAAAGGCAGATCATGTCTTCTAAACCTGATAGACTTCTTTGAAGCAGTCACCAAAGCCATAGATGAGGGTAAGGTGGTTCACACAGCCTATCTAGATCTTGCCAAGGCTTTTGACACCATCCTCCACTCTGGAATTATAGATAAACTCAATAAACTAGGTATTAATCTCTATGTCACAAGATGGGTTGCCAACTGGCTCACTAACAGTACCCACACTGTGAAAGTAGCAGACTCCAAATCCGACTTCAGACCAGTGACAAGTGGAGTACCACAGGGTTCAGTCCTGGGTCCTCTCCTGTTTGGTATGTACTTTTCTGAAGTACAGGCTAACACATAAGGTCTTTGGCTAATGAAGTTCGCAGACGACTGCAAACTAGGAGCCATAATCTAAACTCCTAATGATGTGGACATCCTACAAAAGGGCCTCACTGAGGCAGATGCCTGGTGTCAAAGCCATGGCCTCAAGCTCAATGCCAAAAAGTGCATTATCATCCCCTTTGGTAAAAACTCTGTACCCATGAGCTACCACATAGGTGGTAGTCAACTTAACACTGAAAGTGTGATAAGAGACCTTGGGACACAGGTGGACAGTAGTCTCTCCTTTGATAAGCAAATCGCCACAGTAGTCAGGAAATCCTTCTACCATGGCACACCTCATCACAAAAGGTTTCTCATCCAGGAAAAAAGAGATCATTGTTCCCCTCTACTCGTCACTCATTACAGCCATTATAGAGTACAATGCCCCTTTTGGTATGTAGCTCATAAGACATCTACAACAACTGGAAAGGCCACAGAAATACTTCACAAAGAGGATTACGGGCCTCAAACAGATGCCCTATGCAGACCGTCTCAAAAAACTCCAGCTTTACTCCATCGCATATCGCCTACTTAGAGGCAATCTCTGCCTAACATACAAATCTATGTCAAACCCAGAGCTGTTGGACATGCTCCACTTAAAGAAATCCCAATTCCTCCGAGCTACATGCTCTAGGGACCTAAATCTTGTCACCACAATAAACAGAACATGCTGGAGGGATAGATTCCTGTCCCAGAAACTTGCCATACTCTGGAACAAACTACCTATCTATATCAAACAAAGCTCCTCATTAGCACTCTTCAAGAAAAATCTTGATGATTGGATGGGAAACAGGAAATTCACCCCGGGGATCACCTCTGGGGCTCTGCTCGACAGGGTACCTTTTTGGCTAGGCTTATATAGGCCCTAGAGCCAATAGCCTAGTACCTACCTACCTGGCAATGCTCAAGCCCCAACTGTACATGGTCATCCATCTTCATGGTGCATAAACCGTTTAGTATGATTCCTGTATGCTATTCCCTGTGTAATAGACATTTATTAGTCAGATTACTAGACAACTTGTCATATTATTGTATGCAATCAGATTATGTGTAGTCAGAGCACATCAGTAATGATGCAGGTAGGTATAGCTATCACAGGGCTGAAGTAATCTAAATGAGTTCTCAGAATTCAAAATTCTTGTACATTACTCACAAAATATTTTCTTAAATTGAGATTTCCTGACACAATGGCTCTGATGGACAGAGGCAGTTAGTAAATTACCCCTATATAAATCAGATTTGTGGGTCACATTTGGGTTGCACATCTAGGCTTATAAGGTCTTTAGTGACCATTAGCCTAGTGTACACCTATGAACCTATGCCTTAGTGATATAATTTATTCTCTAATTCTGGTCTTGCTGTAGCATGTTTAAATTTTATTTAACAAGAACTGTTTCCATAAACTGCATCAACTATAACTCGATTCTGGGACTGTCAGCCTGTATATTGTGAGGAGAATGTGAAACAGCCAAATGATGTATTGTGCTAAGAAAGGCTGACTCATAAGGATATAAAATAGATCTTTAATTTGTTTGCTGCTAAGAGTGTTTTTATCAAAAGACTAGCACAATGCATCAAGAAAAGTGTCTATTGTTTCACTCTATTGACGTGGTATTTAGATATAGGTGTGAGGTTACTATGTAATATCTAGGATTCTCCTTGTGAAACAGGAGGACTAAAATATCTAGGGTCATATATGCTATCTTCCTGCTGCAGAAAGGGCCCTTTCAAGTCACTGAAATATGAAATTCTCATCAAGTATTTGTACTGAAGGGCTGCATTGTTCTTTCAGTGACAAAGATCCTCCATAGTTAAGACAAATAAAAAATGCTGAAATAATAACTGAGCCTCTGGGCCCTTGGGACAGAGCTTCTTTAGCAAATGGAAAGAATATCGTGAGTTGGAAAAAACACTTATGAAAGAATATTGCTGTTTGAAAGAATGTTCCCGGAAGAATACTGCCCTTTAACAGAATATTCATGAAAGGATGTTGCCCTATCAAAGAATGTCCTTGAGAGAATATTACCCTTTGGCTGTAATCCATTTCAGTGTCATGTGATTACCCTGTTCTCTGGTTGTAATCAGGACTGAAGAGAAAACATCCAGCACAGCTGTATTGAACTCATAGCCCAATGAATGTGTCTCTGATGAGAGCAAGAGAGCAATACATAAACTGCAGATCTTCAGAATGAGACAATTTCTGTAAAAGTATAAGTTTCAGACTTCATTAACAACTTAATACATTTAGTTTAAATGATATTTCTAGGTTATTTAAAAGGAAAGCAAACACAACAGTTTTCAAATGTAAAATTGTTAGAAACATCTAATTTGCTGCAGAAGGTTATGCATGTTAAATACAGCAAGAACAATGATGTGACGTGCCTTTCAGCTTTTTTTATTACTTGCAGTCATTTTTTTCATTGAAGGTAAAACAACAAGGTGAACACACTGGAGTAAGCGGTGTCAGTAGAATTACTAATTAGCAAAGGGCAACATTAATGGAGTGACTGAGAATATTGCTGACAATAAAGAGAAAGTATTAGGAAACTGTTAACAATTCAGATAAAACTCAAAAGCTATTAGCAGGGAGTCACTTGTCCCGGCTGAATGCCTTTTTTCTGGTGCATAGGACTATGGGTCAGTAGAAATGGTACAGATCCATCATTCTGTGTTCTCTTTCATGAGAAGATGGGCACAGTCCTGGTCCGCAGGTTTGTAATAGTTCACTACAGAAGCACAGTTTGTTGAGTGGGTAGCATGTGTAGCAGTGTGATAGACCATTATGAACCGTGCCTAAGATGCACCATGGGTAGTGAGTCAGGAAAAACTCTCCCGTATTTTCAGGAGCTGAGGACAGCCTATGCAATCTGTCACCACATATATTATAGCAAAACACTCAGTTTGCTCTGTCAATAAACCGCTGCTACTGGGAAGCACTATTTCCTCATCTAAACCTGCTAAGAGTTAGAGGTAGGAAATATGTCAGTTCCTTTCAGTTCTGAATGAGATAGGAGAGGGTGGTGGGATAAGGCTGACAAGTGACTGCTCTGGTTTAGTAATATATCATAGCTGGCCTGATGACATGGAATGTCAGGTGACATATTGTGGTGTAACAGGTGATATGACAAAGAAAATAATAACCAACTAGAAGCAGCAGTGGCTTTCATCACTTAGCTGTAGTGGCAGTGTGTTCTAGTGGTCTTCCCTTAGTCCTCTGTAGAAAATAGAAATAGGATTGCTATAGCATAGGCCAGTCTATATTTATTACGTATAGACATTTGGAATGAGACTAGTATATGAAAGCCAAGTGTTTCAGTAAAATAACAAGTCAAACTCTTGACATGTGCATATGTTATTAGATGATTAGATGATAAATTTGTTGCTCCTTTAGTTTTAACATTTTAGTTGTATGCATGCTGCAGTTTTAATTTTTGCTTTGACCAGATTCACCATCATACTGTTTTTGCAGGACTTCGAGGTGTAAGAGCAAATGGACACACACACACAGCAAAGGGTTTGGTACAGAAAGACGCATCTAATTTATTAAAGTCTTTTTCAGCTTTTTCTGTATCAAGAGGAGGATCTTAATGTTATTTTGAAATTGTTGTCACACACACACACACACACACACACACACACACACACACACACACACACACACACACACACACACACACACACACACACACACACACAGGGGTCACATTGCAGGACACTGTAAGTCATTATTATGGAAGGATATGTACCTACAAGAGAAAATATATATATATATATATATATATATATATATATATATATATATATATATATATATATATAAAAATATATAAAATATGTATTGGTTTGTCATGATGGCTTTCATACACTGAGATCATGGTACAGTGGGCATTGGAAAATTCACCCTTTTTCCACTGTAGTATGATCTTGGAGTTGGTGTATATATATATATATATATATATATATATATATATATATATATATATATATATATATATATATATATATCGTACCAAGGGGTGTGGGCACTGCAAGAGGCGGCACTGTTCTTATGTTGTCTTTTGATCTTTTGGAATTTTCTCTTTTGACCATTTGCAATTGATAAAATACATATTGAAGTATTTTTACATTAGTGACTTGTTTACACATGTGTGTGTGTGTGTGTGTGTGTGTGTGTGTGTGTGTGTGTGTGTGTGTGTGTGTGTGTGTGTGTGTGCGTGTGTGTGTGCATACACGCGTGTGCGTGCATTACTATAATGCTCCTTATGGCTACTGTGGGATATGTTTGGCTGTAGTAGAAAGACAGTCTGAGATGAGGAGTTATACTTCCACACTTAACCAGAATAGAGAAAGCCACACCCCTTTCTTATAAAAGGAAGGGCACTGAACAAGGAGAGAGAGAGAGAGAGAGAGAGAGAGAGATGTTGTGGAGAGTGCTGTTCAGGATGTAGCAGCCACTGTAAACCATTGTTGTTAAAAATGGATATTTGCCTCTCTTTTGATAGGGAAAATTAGGGCCAAGAGAGCAGATTCTCAGAAAGAGACAACTGGAAAAGATCATGGGATATTAGAAAGAGTTCTTTAGATGTATCTGTATGATTGCCTGGAATTTGCCTAAGATTATTTGGATATACAAGCAGAACTGTAATACTTTATTTTGTTTTTCTGATGAAAAGTTAAGCCTGTTTTTATTTTATTTGTTTATTTTACTTTATTTTACGTTTGCTGGGAAAGTCCAACTGGGCAGGGCTGCCCATTTTCAGCCGAGGCCAGGGGAGAAAAGCTCCAGTACAGTAAATAGATACAGTAATAAAATAAAGTAATGAAGTACACTAGTAAAACAGAGTAATAAAATAGTAAAGTAGACAGTAAGTAGAGGTAACATTTACACTACAGGATAATACTCATGCACAGAGTAATACAGCCCATATAGAGTTATAATGGTAGCAGCATTTGACGTTCATTCTGTAGTTGCAACAATATATGCAAATAGATAAGTTTATACATGTAGTAAAAGATAGTGTCAAGTCTCTTTACTAGTTTATACTTCTAGTAAATATAGTCGAGTCACTGTGTACAGTGGAGCATATGTATGATGGTTGTATCAGTAGGCGCTCATAGTAAGCTGTAAGAGAAAGTAGTACTATTAATGCTAATATGCTTCTGTATACGTTTAGGGGCTAGAAGTCCTGAATGAAATAGTTTAGATGAGAGAGGGGAGGTATGAGTGAGAGAGTTTGTTAGTATTTACCCAGGACTAGTACAGGAACAAGTCCATGAGTTGGATAGATGTAACTTAAGAAGGTGCTTGAAATCATGTGAGTTTTCTAGCAACCGGATATTTAGAGGAAGGTTATTCCATGCTTTTGCGACAGCAGCAGCAAAGAGGGAGGCCCCGGGGTTATATTTACTTTTGGTAATGTTAACTTGTGGTTTGGTAGTACTTCTTAGTGGACGGTTGCTGGAATAGTGGTGTAATAGTCCCTGAAGGGCAGGGTTTTTTGGGGGTGTTAGAGGATTCAGTGGGCTATAGTAAGTTGATTAAAAGTTAGTAGGTTTGGAAATTCTAACCAGGATAGTTGTTTCAGGGATTGGCAATGGTGGGATCTGTAGGATGAGTCAGTGGCACATTTAGCAATTTTGCTATAGCAGATAGTTTATTTATGTCACCTTTGTTTAGATTGGTTAGTACCGGGGAGGCATAAAATAGTGTGGAGAGTAGGTGGGTTCTTGCAATGGTGACTTTACTTTCAGTGGTTAGGTAATTTTTGCATTTATAGAGGGTGCCTAATTTTTTGTGGACCTTGGTGATGGTTTGAGCTACATGTTTGTCGAATTTCATATTGTGATCTATGATTACTCCTAGTAATTTAATTTGGACAATGAGTGTGATGGAGGTATGGTTGGAGATTGTTATTGCAAATGATGAAATTGGGTCAGAGGGATGGGATAGCATTAGTTGATTTTTTTTAGGGCTAAGTATTAGTTGTGAGTCAGATAGCCATTTTTCTATTGCTGAGAAGGATTCTTGGGTGATTTGTTGTAATTGTAGTGATGGGGCAGAACATATTAGGGTAAAAATCATCAGGGTATTGGACTAGGTTGTCATGGAGGTAGCCTTATGTAGGTTGTTGGTGAATATGGTGAAGAGAAGGGTTCCAAGGATGGATCCCTGTGGAACACTTAAGTTTACAGGGAGAAGGGGGGATAGGGTGTTTTCCCATTTTACGGCTTATTGATGGTTTGAGAGATCGTCTTTGAACCATGATAGTATGGAGTTGTGGAGTTTGAGTTCTGGGAGTACAGTTAGTAGTTTGGAATGAGAAACTGTGTCAAAGGCATTGGAGAGGTCTAAAAATATGAAAGAGACGAGATTACCTTTGTTTTGTTGTTGATTTATGGTATTAAAGAAACTGATAAGGGCTGTGGTGGTACTATGCTTTGGATGGAATCTATGTTGTATTTCAGCCAGGAGGTTATTAGTTAGTAAGTAGTTTAGTATTTGGGAGTGCATGCATTTCTCAAGGATTTTCGATAGGGGGGATAGTATGGCAACTGGATGATAGTTAGTTAATTCAGTAGAATTTCCACCTTTGTGTATTGGTATTACGCAAGAGAATTTCCATGGGGATGGTATATATTGTTCAACTATTGACCTGTTTATTAGTATGGACATGGGATATGAGATTTCTTTGGCTGCAATCCTGAGGTATTCATCTGGGAGTCTATTAGCTGCAAGAGTAGTGTGTTTTAGGTTTGACAGATATTTATATATTGTATTGATTGGGACTGGTTGTAGGGAGTAACCGTTTTGGTCAGTGGTTGGTATCTGGGGATTTATCCGAGTTGTGGGGAGAGCTGTTATTAATCAGATTTTGAATGGAGTTGGTAAAGTCGTCATTAAATTGCGTAGCGGTGTTGCTAGTGGAGGTGTCAATATTAGGTGGAGGGATAGTGGTTTTACCTGGTTGTAGCATTTTGTTTATGGCTGCCCAAAATATTTGGGGATTCTTTCTGTGTTTGGCCTGAACATCGTATGTCAAGTCATATTTTTTTTGGATTTGTTTCTTAGCTCAAGGTTGTTTTGCCTATTTTGGTTGGTTTTGTTTTGCCACCATGTTTCCCAAGCCTTATCTCCCTGTTTTAGGTGTAGCCAGGTATTTTTAGTAAGCCAGGGGGTGTAGATGGATTTTGTTCTGATTGTTCTAGTAGGAACAAGTTGATCAAGTATGTTTAGGAAAGTAGAATTGAAGTACTCAATTGCACTGCCTAGGAGGAAGTTTAAGAGGGGTCATCAGTTGCAATGACTTAAAGCAGTTAAGAAGTCCTGGGATATGAAATTCTTAGTATAGAGTATTTGTTGTAGACAGGAGGTTTTTGTGGGTTTAATGTGGTGCCTTAAAGCAAAAGTAGGTTGGTGGCCGCTGAGATTGTTAGGCTGCGTCCCACAGTAGTAGGGTTGAATAGGCCGATTGGTGAGGATCCAGTCCAGAATGGATTCTTTCTTTGAGGATTTATCAATTCTGGTAGGGGTTTGGATTAGTTGAGTATAGCCATGCAGGTTTATGTGTGTGGTGGGGAGAGGAGAGATACATGTGGACCAGTCAATATTAAAGTCTCCTAGTATGAGTGTTTCATGGGGGAGGGTTTGGGATGACCACTGTTGAATTGCTTCTAGTGTGTCTATGTTGTTACCAGAGGGGATATATGTGCCAATTTTGTTCATTGTTTTTGAGCTTTGAGTTTTACTTTGGTGAATAGGGTCTCTGCATTATTAAATGTAAGGAAGTTTATGGCCATAATGTCTACTGTAAGGTTACTTTTGTATACTATGTCGATACCACCACTCCTTTTGGTTGTCCTATCTTTTCTGAGTATACTATAACCTTGGGGGAGTAACTCATTGTCCTTAATATGTGGCTTGAGCCAGATCTCTGTGAGGAGGACTATGTCAGGAGAATATAGGAACAGGGTTGCATGCAGTTCTTCTATTTTGTTGACTATGCTTCTTATGTTGATATTAAGTATTAGAAGATCTGTGGTATTCCTCTGAGAGTTTATAATGGATGCATGTTGGGATGGGACTTTTTTGAGATTGATTGCTGGACCAGGATTTGGGTGAATGTCACCACTAATTAGTAGCTGTGATGCATTATGGACAATGGCTTGTAAGTATTTGGCCATACATATGTGGAATTACCTTTATGCCACACTGTGAGTACAGCTGGACTTAGCTTATGGATTAGAGGCTCCATTATACTCATATATTATATGTCTGGGCAATTTGGGTTAAGTTTGGTCAAACTATACCAAACTATATTATTTTATGTTTCCACATTTCTGTCTGCAACTGCTAATACCTACTGAATTATTGTTCTCACTTGTAAAACTATGGTTTCAGTGGATTACCACATATATACACTAGCAGAGAGATGTAATTGAGTGTTTGTTTGCCAAGATACTGATAACTTTTTGTGAAAATGGGATTTCTGCTTTAACAAAACAATAAGAAGGTGTGAGAATATTTGTGAGCTAATGTAAGTACAACAAAAGTAAAGCTCAAAGTGTGGCAAAGAAGTCTAAAGAAATGTGTATTGAATGGGGTGGGGAATAAGCCTTCCAAAGAAGCATTGTTGAACAATTCTTTTAATTGAGTGTTAAGCAGGTAAGAGGCTTCTTTATTTGCTACACTCAAAGAAATAGAGCTAGAATAAAAAGTTAGGCTATGAGAACGAAGTAAGTTAAACCATTCTGAAAACAGTTTGAAGCAGAATTGAATGTAATGAAAAAGTGGCAGAATGATTACTATTGAATGCTTTAACAGAGTGATATGAAACTGCTGATGTTTTGCTTACTATAGAAGCACATATAAATTGCTGGGAGGTTGCTTACCTATAATGTGCATAGTGAAGGTACTACATCACTGAAAGGAATGTGATGAAAAATATTCTTTCAGTATGAAGCATGTACATAGTGAACATTCTTAGCTGTGGAAAGAACTGCATTAGGAAAATATGCCTGCAGTGTAAAACATATGCTTAACAATACTGGTGGGAGAAATTAGTTAAGTAAGTAGTGAGCATGAAATACGGTGTGCCCAAAAATGAAGCAATAATTGAAATAGAGAGAACTGGGACATAAGTCAGACTGTTTTAAAGTGTGCACACTGGTGAGAAAACATGCTGTACTCTCAGGAAAAAAATAAGGCAGATAGTTCTGGAGCATGTGCACTGCAGAATGCTGAATGTTAACTGTTCAGTTTACAGTCTAAGCAATGTGTATTTTAAATGAAACTTAAAGAAATATATGAAGTGTCAATAATAGTAGAAGCTGTAGTGATGAGCTTTTGAAAAGGTTCAAAATAAACCTAGCAACATTTTACATTGTGTCACTCTCCCTATGACTAGGAGTTAAATTCTACATGGAGCATTTTCTGACATGTAAAGAAATGTGTGTTATAAAAAAAAGGAACCTAAGCAAGTGTTAGCCTTTTGCAATGAATGAAAATTTGGTTGATGGAAAGAAGGAACCCACACAAGTGTGTGTGTATGTTAGGGGGTATAGGACATTTGCAGTGAAAAAATGGATTATTGGTTGTTGACTATAAAGTTGTTAATTTCACAGTGTGTGTAGAGTGAAGTCTTAATATGCAATTTAATCAATTCGTAATATGAAGTGTTGCAACAGTGGAAAATTTTACTCCTTATATATATATATATATATATATATATATATATATATATATATATATATATATCACTTTTTTTGCATCTGTAAATTATCATGTGTTTAAATAAATCAGTCTTAGACCCCAGTTGTCTTTGTGTGTATTTATAGAGTGAAAAGGAAAAATCTGACAGGATTTATAAAAAAGTAATAGTGTCCCAATTAATCTAAAAAGAAAATAGATCTTGCAAGCTGAGAATGAGTCATTAAAAGCACAGCAATAAAGGATGGAAAACAAAGTAAAAAATTGTACGTAGTCTCTTTCTCATGAAGATGAAGTGGCTGAGCTTTAATAACAATGGAAACCTGACAGTATAAACAAAAGTAAACAGCTGGCCCTAATCAGTGATTAACTCAGAAAGGCTATATGCAAAAAATACAAACAATAACAGAGGGTTGATTGCAGTTATTCAACACACTCAAAGCTTGTACAAAAATGCCAAAAGAATGAAAACTATCTTGACATATTGAAGAAAGAAAGCTACATTGCAAAGTAAATGAGCAGTCTGATTCTATTCTTAAGCTAACCTTTAAGTTTAACATTTGGAGGATGAAAATAAATTCTAATGCAAATTCTTGAAGGAAGCAAACAGTAAATTAAAATAATATCTGTCAAGACTTGGTTCTCATGCTAAGCTGATACAAGAAAGTCACACTGCTGTAAAAAACCGGTGAAGGAAAATGACTCCCTCAAATGGAAGGAAGCTTCTCATATTGGTCCAAATGGGATTGAACAAGATATCTCAGAAATAGCTAATCTAGAGCTCAGACCAGTCATGGAGTCTAAGCCAACAGGCTTACTATTTATAATAAAAAAAACTTGTTGCCAGCATGAAACCTAAAATGAGGTCATACAACATCCAGAGACTGAAAAAAGGACTAGGGTCTGTTGGATAGTACCCTAGACAAAGTTGAGGCTACTGTTATTCATTTGTTAGTGAAAACAATAAACAAGCTGGTCAGTCTTTTACTGCTGGATAACTACACCACTTGTAAGTGTGCAATGAAGTAGGCCAAAAATTGACCATCTGCTGAACTTTACAGCACAAGATTCATGATGAAAACCAACACCTGGAAAAACATAATTGAACTCAAGATTTTCCCTTTATATTTTTGTCTTGATTCATTCACAAAGGACTTTAAATTGGGGTGAGAGTGAAAATGAATTATTTTGAAAAAATTATGTGTACATTAATAAAGATGAAAACACTAAAGGGATCATCTTGAGGAGTGGTCTTAGGTCAACTGGTGCCCTAGGCAAAAGGGCTCCACAGCCCCCCCCACCACACCACCAGGTGCCTCCATCCTGGTCTACCAACACCAAATAAATACTGGAAAAGCATCCCTGCTACAGCGATGCCATAGGTGGATGCCTGGTTGGCCTATGCCTAAGGCCGGCTATGTGAGTCCCAATCTGTTTTGCCATGTATTGCTCTTTATTAGTATTTCAGCTTTTTTCTTGGAGCAGTGTCTTTTTATTTTTTATGAGATTTGTGATGTTCAGAGGAAGCACCACACATTTCTCACCACAGAATGCAGCTGCAGAAAGTTTTTGTTTGTTTCATTCTATCTCCCATTTCCCATTGTCAACTGTGACACCCAAGAGAATCAACATTCCTGGTTCTTAGCACCCACTGCAATGCCCATACAGAAGGCTTGGCATCCTTTTCTCACCTCTTACTGTAATCAAAGAGAGCAGATGCAGTGCTAGAGCAGAACTGAGTATATCACCTCCTCCTGAAGATGGATATGATGGGGAAGAATTACTATACATCTTGGTTTCATGTTTCTGTGTGCCAAATGAAAGCAGCAAGAAACTCGCATTGCATGTCCTCATCAGGGAATCGGCAACAACTCCCATTGATTTCAGGTTGGATATCATTTGATTCAAGCCCATATAAGCAAACAAGACAAACAGCTGAAATGTGAAGGTTTTACTGCTTGTTTAAGATGCTAGGACTGGAGAAAAATAAAGCTCTAGATCCCTGGAGAGTATAGGAATGATACTTCATTTTATGAGGAAGAAGAGACTGCTATCAGAATTTCAGTGTTCAGTTGCTATAAAACTTTGAACTGAAGGGGCTGGCCACAGGAAAGGCAGACCACTGTTGCCCTTTTGCCCCACCATTGTAGATTATATATATATATATATATATATATATATATATATATATATATATATATATATATATATGGGTACATATCATTTCACCTAAAATTCATTTCACCTAAACTCATTTCACTGAGACCAAATCACCTAAAGTTCATTTCACCTAAAACTCATTTCACTGACAAGTAGTACAATAAGGCAATTCAAAGGTATATGTCCTTTTCCTCACTCTAGTGCGATCCTGGTGTTAGTATATATAGTTAGGGGTGGGGGGGCGCAGCACTCCACTTATTTTGGTTTTATGTTGTCTGGTTTTGTATTTGGTAAAGGCCAACTAGGTGGAGGGCTGTGCCCCCCACATCCCCCTTAATACATACTAACACCAGGATTGCACTACAGTGGGGAAAAGGACATATACCTTTGAATTGCCTTATTGTACTACTTGTCAGTGAAATGAGTTTTAGGTGAAATTAAATTTAGGTGATTTGGTCTCAGTGAAATGAGTTTAGGTGAAATGAATTTTAGGTGAAGTGATACGTACCCATATGTGGATATATATATATATATATATATATATATATATATATATATATATATATATATATATATATAAAATTTGAAATATTTCTAGTTTAATGTCTTCACTTGCTCATTTAATCTATAGAATCGTAAAAGTGAAAGTCTTTGTAATATAAAAACATTTAGCAATATCTTTTTTGTGTCTCAAGTTGACTATTAATTCTGAAAGCAAATATTACTATGTTCTACAGTATGTAAAGTATATAAATACTTTCTTAAAATACAAGCTTGTAGACCTCCTATGCCATTTCTAGTTGTTGCTCTGGTAGGCACAGTTTCCAGAGTTTCCTAAACTTCATAGACATCCAGTCTCTAACTCTGCGGACAGAGAAGTCTGTGCTGTGAGGTCCATTTCTGATATCATCACTCTGCCCTTAGGACAGGTAGTAAAGCTGATTGACAAAGCACTGGATTTTTGAAAGGAAGCAACTCTTAACAAATTTGTGAGCACACAAGTTTGCTAGTATCATACCAGGTCTTATTCTACTTTGTAATTCTATCCTTGCAATCTATGTAGTGTGTCTAAATTTTTAACTGGCTTATTGTTTTCCTTTACACACCTCTGTCTTGTAAAGTTGAACAGGTATATGCTAGTTCTTTCTCAGAAGTTTGTAAGTCTTTAATAATGACAGAAAATGTCTTTAATATACAAAATGCATAATTCTTCAGCACAGTAAGTAATACATGTACACTATACAATGGATTATGTTTAAGCATATGATGAATATTTTTTAACAACTGTATTATCACTTCATCTAACTTTTCACTTCTGCATTTGACTGCATGGTTCTTTACATGATAACTAGCTGCTGTTAAAAGTTTTGTTTGTTTTCACTCTGACAGTGTTTTTAGGTCAAGGATGGATGTGGGAAGGAACTTCATTCCCAGCATCTCCTGCCACAGATGATATAATTTCCCACAAAAACCCACAGTAAAGACTTGTATTATCCATCAGTTCCTCCCAGAAACATTATGATTTCTAGCATAAAAGTGCAAACCTCAGTGAGCTGGTATATTTTCAGCAATTTCACCTACAACAGCAAACCCTCAAAGGGAAATCTTTATTCTGGGCAGTCTCCGCATAGACAGTGGGAAGTGTTACAGGAAGAACATTGACCACAAATAGGTACTTGTGCTTCCAGCTTTGTCCTCAGGATTATGTAATATGATGCTACTCTAAGAATTTCTGTCACATCTAAAGTTCACAATGGGCCTGTTACCCTCCCACTGGAGAAACAAAACTACATTATTATCTTTCTTTCAGTTTTCAAACTACATTTGAATGTTTTTTTTTTCTGTTTTCAAAGTCCAAATTTGACTTCTACATGCAGATGTCATTAGAAGAACTTGGACAGAGCTGACAGCAGTGAATAACCAAAACTTGCTACATGTAAACACATGCGAATGGACAAAGTAGCCCTTCATCATCATGAAGGCCTTCACAACATGCTGACTGAAGTGGGATGCACTGAAGGTGTCTTTAATGCTGTCCATAAATCTTAGTCTGTTGTTTGTCTAGCAATAATTAGTATGGCTGTTGGGACAGCTGCACTATGAGCTAAGCTCCCTTTTTTCTCATTATGGACTATTTGGAAGAAGTAAGAATAAGAACAGATTGTGAAAAAGGTCAGAAGACTGCTGCAGAGAATTGGCACTGACCTCATGGGGAGATATACATGAAACAGTTCTTCTCTCAGCAGTAAGAGACTGAGTATTAGCTACAAAGATTAATAGTCCAACTACAAGTGTAAAATACGAAGAGAAGGTAGCCCTAAGCTCTGTGCAATGATTGCTGTACATTTATTATTGTTTTAGCACAGAAAATATAACTTTTCAGCCAGGTCCACTGCAAGTATCAGAGGAAAGAGTAAGTAAAGATAGATTCATCAAATCTTCTTCTGTTTTTGTAACTCACAGACATCAAGACAAAAAAAAAGAAAAGACAGAGAGACCTCAGCCATTCATATCGGAGGGAGGATTGAGCTCTTTTGCATCAATTAATTACCTAAAGTAGTTTTTTGTGCTTGAGGTTAATCCAGCTTTATTTCATCTTCCTTTGACATTCCTCATATTTCCCTTTGTTTGACCTTGATAATAATGATAGAAAACTTAGACTAATATGTTTACTGGCAAAAAATGCACTAAATCATTGGAATTTCACTTTAAAATACTATAAGAATATAAAATGCAGCCTGGAATTATATGGTTTCTGACAGGCTATATATGTACAATATACCCACAAATGAAAAACAGAGCTTTTGTGCCTTATGAAATCAAATCCAGGCATTTCAGTAAACTCTGTTAGATTAAGAGGGTCTTTATCACGTTGTCGAACTCTTAAAAGTTCTAACGTCATATGGTCGACACCATATGATCGAAATTTTAAAAGTTCAAACGTTTCAATGGAGATCTCTGTACAGTGCGGAATGGGAAGATTTCCCTTTTCTGCACTGTAGTCCGATCTTGGAGTTGGTATATTTAAAGACCAGGGGGTGCAAGGGGGCCTACCTCCCCCCCGCTTAAACCGTTCAGATAGGTGTTTTCTCTGGTTTAATTTTTTTATTACATTTTCGATCTTTTAAAAGTTTGATCATATGGTGTTGACCGTATGATGTTCAAACTTTTAAAAGTTTGATTATGTAATATAGATGCGATTAAGTAGCATGTCACACCTAGAACATTAGCTGTGGCATCTTCCCTGATTTTCTGACATGTATACATTTTCCTTATTTGTTAATCAACTGTGTCATTGTTGGATTGAAAATATTTTTTAAAAACAACTAAAGAATGATAATGAAATCATAATGAGGAGTAGCGAGTTGAGAATGTTAGCTTATTTAGGAGTTAGAGCGAATTTGGGTCCTTTAGGGCTGTGCATTGGTGTGTCTTATGAGATGGATATATACCCTGTTGAAAATATGCTTTTAATGATGGCTCATTGCATATTAAAGGGCACAAAATTTGTACTACATGAAAGAAATATATATATATATATATATATATATATATATATATATATATATATATATATATATATATATGAATATATATGAATGTTGTCTGCATTGCTGATGGGCTACAAAAAAAAAAAAATGTTTTTTTCTTTAGCATTTTTTGTGTTCTTCTTTGTATTCTTGCTGTGTGTACATTCTATTGTACATTTGCATTTGCAGTGTTCTTACTATGTATTCTTGCTGTGTGGACATTCTTTTGTATTCTTCTCATGCATTGTATTCCTTGGTTGTACTGCCTTTGGAGCTTTTATCCCTGAGCCTCCACTGAAAATGGGTTCTTCTTGGCCCAGTGGACTTCCCCGGTAATCAAACCGAAATAAATAAGTAAATACATATATATATATATATATATATATATATATATATATATACATGTGTATGTGTGTGTTTCTGTGTGTATGTATATAACACATATACAGACCACAGTCACACATACATGAACACACACACACACACACACACACACACACACACACACACACACACACACACACACACACACACAAACACGTATACAAAAACATCTAAACCCAAGAATATCTAAACTCAGAAATATCTATACACAAAATATTGACAAAATCGAAGTTATACTAGAGTAGGTTTATGTCCTTTCCCCACTATTGTGTGACCTTGGAGTTGATATATATATATAATTAGCAGGGGGTGGGGGGGGCTTGTCCCCTGCAAAACATTGTTTTTTGGATGTGGTTGCATTTTATAGATATTTTGTGATACACTGGTACCTTCTTAAGTGTATTTATTAGGTCTCTGCAATTCTCAAAAACCTTTGATACTTTGTTACTGGTTAGCTGTAGCTCGATGCCTAAGATATAACTGTGCACATAATTTCTGGGATAATGTATAGGCTCATGGGCGTTTAGTAGCCTGTCGGCTTAAGAGCCATTTCAAGTCTAGCCAAGCTTACTTCAAATTTAGAAAAATATTGCTGACTTGTGTCAATACCCAAAGAATTTTACGACTATGATACAGGCTGGTACACATCCATCATTCACAGGCAGCCCTGTCCATTATGGACATCCCTGCCAAACCAGGGGTAAATTTGCAACTTTTCAATCATTGTCCAGATTCCTTGCATTTGGACAGGGCCCATTTACAGAATATGCTGTGAGGAATTCAGGTCAGTCAGTAGGAAAATCTGATGATAAAAGTATACAGTTGAACCTGATTTACTTAAGTACCTCTGTTTTCTCTGTCATTGTAAACTACATGAAAGTCATATATCCATAATATGGAGCTTCTCTTCCCTGTCATTGTAAATTATGTGACATCCATCCTCCAGTTATTCACACCTGATTGTAAAAGAATGTAAGGCTGATTTCTTCAAAAGCACAAACTGTCTAATAGGACTATTGTCTCGTAAGGGCCTGCTAGAAAAATGTATTTGTCAGTGTTGAATGTTGTCTGCATTGCTGATAGGCTACAACAGCATGATGGGGAGGGAGAGGGAGAGAGATAGAGAGAGGGAGGCAGAAAGGGAGACAGAGGAAGAGTTAGAATCAGCATACACTATAAAATGCGAATTGTTTCAAAACACTTTGGGAATAAAATTATACAATTAATTCACTGTCATCTAGAAATGTGTAATTCTTGTTCGTACAGTTAAAATACCAGAGAAGATCATCAGTTGCTATTTACTTTTATTCCACTTAATATCAATACTTCTATCTATAACCTTTAAGGTAAAAAAGTCAGCATTTTATCATTAAAAGTAAGGCACCCCAAGCAAGAATCAAACCAGAGAACCTCTTACTGTGAGGCAACAACACCAGCTGCTGCACCAGTATCTGCCATGTCAACTATCTTTATCTGTTTATCTGCCTGTTTAACCATCTATACAGGTATGGTACATATTAACTAAAACTATATCACCACCTTCATAAACATATTTATTACATGAAAAAGTCATGTTTGAGGTTTCTGCAGATCTCATCTATTGTCTTTCTGAACAGCTGCTGTGGATGTTGGTCATATATTTATTTTATTTATTCATCTTTGTTGACTGGGAAAGTCCAAGTGGGATAGATATCCTTTTTCAGCAGACACCAGGGGAGAAAAGCTCCAATATCCACATACAAATACAGTATACAGTATATTTTCATTTTCCACATTATATATAACATTTTCAACTTGGCTACATATACATTTTACATATGTAATTAGTTGTAACAGCTGACTAATGCTAACCTTATACAATACAATTTGTGACTACAGGAATAAGAGAAAATAAGAGATGACCTGTGCATTTGCATAAGGTTGTAGCAGACAGAAATACAAAGAAAATCAAGAAGAGACAAAGACTGACGGATCTACTGCATTCTATCAATGTACTGTTTTACTGAATCTTCTGTTATCCACTCCATTCCACTGAAAGCTCATTCCATCAAATCCGTGTTTATTCAATTGCCATTTCATCGACTGCATGTCTTCACCTGTATAAAATGTAGACTGTGTTGTGACTTTACCGTGTAGCGTACCACAGAAGAAGAATGGTGGACGTACCTGTATACACCCTTGGAACTGTTGGACTTGTTTACAAAATGGTAACTTTGCAAAGAGGGAAAGACATGCTTGTTATTGAGAATTACATGTATAATGTATAGAAGACAGTGAGAGAGAAGAGATACCGGGCATGTAATTTGAAATTGACTGAAAAATGTAAGGGTAGAGCAGTGACAACCTTTGTAGTAGACAGAGAGGAGTTACTGAAATCTGTAGGTCATAGTCATCCTGCAGATCCAGCAGATGTTGAGAAGTATAAAGTGTGCTAAGATTTGAAGCAAAGGGCAGCTGTATCCAGAGACAGTCCATCTGCCACAGAGGACAATGCTCTTGCGCCCACCTCCGTTGAATTTGCAGCTACTTTGCCCAGTAGAAAGGCACTGTTACACAGAGTGGGCAGAGTTAGAAAAGCATACATGCTTATTCAGAATGCACAAGTTTTAGATTTCTTAGATGTGCAGGTGAAAGAGTATCCTCTTAAAGTAGGGAAATTTCTTCACAAGAAATTAACTGATGCAAACAATGAGAATGCATTGTTAGTGCTAACCAGGGTTCAGAAATTATTGATTTAAGTCGTGCTACTGTATGGCTCATGGATGGGATGTATATTAATGATAAACGGCTTATTTTTGCTTTGCTTCCAGTGATTGAATGTAGCACTTTGGTACCTGGAAGTTACTTTTGTTGAAAGTTGTTTAAATAAAGAGCAAGGAGTTCATAAGTTGCTTCTGAAGATTATTTTCGATGGATGGCAGTCGGCTAAAAATGGATTAGTTGGAATGAGCTTTTGGTGGAATGGATTCGATAAAATGGTACTTTGATAGAATGCGGGAGATCAAGACTGACATTTGGGTTGAAATTAATAAGTCATGGTACGATGAGGGAGAACGAGGATTAAGTAGGAGCAGGTAGTTAAGAAATACAATCAGTTAAATGTTTACAGTAGTAGATAGAATCAGTATAGTAATCACCATATGGGTATTTAGTACAGACCAGCTATCATTTTATCAGAGGTATTGCAGCTTGTATTCTCTTCTGGACTGGAAGTTCTTCAGGTGTAAAGCAAGAGCAGAGCCAAATGTCTTGCAGATGCTGTTTTAGCGGACTTTCAATGCATTGTTTTCTGTAAGTTTTAACTCTACTGTTCTGAAACACAATGAGGATAGAGTGAATTTTTGGCAGAGTTTTTTGAGTTACTTAATGGAGAACAGTGTTCTGTTGTTGCTTTATGGTAGCAATAATAATATGCTTTTTAGAGAGGGACAACTATGTGGCTTGTAGATAAGTTAGTGGGTAGTAGTGAGCTGAGAATAGGTTAGCTTATTCAGGAGTTATAGCGAATTTAGGTCCTTTAGGGTTGTGCATTGGTGGGTCTTAGAGATGAACATGTAGCAAATTTTGCTGTTTTATTATAGTATGCATCAAGTTTGAAATTGAGAGTATTGTTGAGATTAGTGAAGATAAGTGAGGCATTGAATAGAGGTGGGAGAAGGTAGGTTGCTACTATGGATTTTCTTCTAGCTATTGTAAGATACTGATTTGCTTTATATAGGGAGCCTATTTTTGTTTTTGTAATTTTGACAGTTTGGAGAATATGTTGGTCATCTTTGAATTTCTAATCTATGACTACTACAAGCAATTTGGCCTCTGTCATGGTTTCACTTTTTTTATAGTCAGATGAGACAATCTGGAAATTGTGCTTTTGAGTATTAGATTGTTCTGGCATAAACAGCATTAGTTTAGTTTTTTTTTTAGGAGTAGGTTTGAAGTGCTTAGCCACGATTCAACAGATCAGAAAGACTGTTGAGTGATTTTGCTGGAGGATTTGGAGTGCTAAGGCACAGCATATAAGAGATGAATCATCTGCATGCTGAACTATTATTTGCTTTTTTGTGGTGGCATGGAATTTGCTTACAGGGCTAGCCACCCAGTGATTATTGTCATTGGTGAAGTGACACCCTGGCCCTATGTGTAAAAATGGGAAAAAGGGGTTGTGGATGGATGGGTCGATGGGTGGATGGATGGATGGATGGAGATCGTTTACAAATATATTAAATAAAAGTGGGCCCAGGAATGATCCTTGGGGGTCTCCAACTGTAATTCGAAGGAAAAAAGAAAATTCTTGTTTACATTTCATTGATTATTGTCTATTTGTGAAGTAGCTATGATACCAGGTGAGAGGTGATTGACGTAGACCTTGGGAGGATAGTTTGCTGAGAAGTTTATGATGGGAAACTTTGTCAAAGGCCTTTGACAGATCCAAGAAGAGTGCTGATACTAGGTTGCCATTATTTCTATTGTGGTTGATAGCATTGGTAAAGCTATTAAGAGCAGAAACTGTGCTATAACTGGGGAAAAAGCGGTGTTGGGTCATGGAGAAAATATTATTTTGGATAAGATATTTAAGGAGTTGGGAGTGGATACATTTTTTTATATTTTTATAGTGGTGGTAGTGCAGTGAATATATAAACAAGGAATGCCACCATCCAAAGGTTTCCACAAGAAGGCAAGAAGTCCACTGAGAAAACAAACCAGGTAGAAACCACCACGATGTAAAAACAAAATCTATTTATTAAAACTAGAATAACAAGCGCTTTCACGTGTATCAAAAAACACGCTTCATCAGGTTTAACTAGAAATTTCAACTGAGGCTTTTTATACAAATCCAAAAGCTATCAAATTGTATAATTAGCAATCAAAGCAATGCAATTAAACAATTAAAATGATAGTTACAAGTTTAAGTTAACTCTTGTAGCACAGGATAAAAATTCAATGCTTGAGACAGATAATAGCACAGTCTCTATTATATTGACATAAAAATAGAATATAAATATATTAATGAATTAATAGGCAATCGCCTCATATTTATACAATATAACATGAAGATATAAAACAAATAGATTCAACGAAATAGTGAATATTTTAAGAACTAGTGAATAGAAACATAAACCAGTAAAACCAAATTTGGTTCATACTGGTCAGTGTTCACGTGCCATTAGAACAGGCTTGATGCTGACAGACTGATTCAAGCCAGGCTCGAGATGGGCTTTCAACCTTAAGATCCATCTCAGTTCAATTGTTTCTAAATAATTCATTGCATCACCTCCTCTAACATTTATATCTATAATTTGTAAAACCCTAAAGGTGAAACTATGATCAGGACACATGACTACATGTTTAGCCAAGGCATTGCATGTGTTCATCTTCCTAATGTCATATATATGGTTGTACATTCTATCTCTCAACCTGCGGGACGTCATGCCTACATAAAATGCAGTGCATGCTGTGCAGGTAGCCAGATAAATGAGGTTAGTACTGTCACAAGTAGCATGAAAATGCAGTTTAAAAATATACCTAAAATGAGGATGATAAAAACAATCTTCACCATTTATATATTTACACATGTTGCATTTATTACATGGGAAAGTACCATGCCTTAGTGTTAACCTCTCTATACTACCAATAGAAAAAACAGTTTTGTCAACACATAATAATCTCTTTAAGTTTTTACTATTTCTATACCTGAAAGAAGGTATCGTTCCCAGAAATTGCGAACATTTATTATCTGTAAGTAATATTCCCCAATTCTTTCTTATAATGTCAGTAATGAATCTAATATCACTGGTATCTCTCGTAGTAAAAAATACCCTATCATGTCTATGATGAGTAGTATAATTAGAGCATGTACCAAAAGGCTCTAAAAAATCAAGATGTTCCACATCACTGGTCGTAATGGCCAATACTGAGCAGCCCAAACCACGTAGTGTGGATTTCGTATAACCTCGATCACGGAACAATCCTTCCATATAATCTAGCTGTAGCTGTCTATCGTGGGAGCTCATACATAGTCTAGAAATTCTCTTAAACTGGCTCTTGACAATGTTCGGAAAAACCGAACGTGGATGCATGCTATTAAAATGTAGTATAGCATTCCTCCAGCAAGGTTTCCTGTAAAGATTGGTAAAAAGGGAACCTCCTAAATCCTTGGAAATTGTTATATCAAGGAAATGCAACTGATGTTGAGATACTTCTATAGTGAACCTTAAAAAATCAGTAGTGGATTCTAAATAGCTGACCATGTCATATAACAAATCTTGACTGCCTTCCCAAACAATCAGAACATCATCAACAAAACATCTGTAAAGCAAAACATGTTGGAAAAAGACGCTATTAAATAAATGTGTACGTTCCCAATAATGCATAACCAAATTTGCGTACGAATTGGCACATGGGGTGCCCATAGCTACACCCCATGTTTGCGCATAAATATTGTTATTGTACAAGAACACATTGTTGTTCAAAACTAAGTCAAGGAGGGTGCAAATAACCAATTGCGTGTTACTAATTGTGTGGTAGTGCAGCTATGTTTCTGTAGTTGGATAGGGCAGTTGAATTTCCTCCTTTGTGGAGTGGAATTATGAAAGTTTTTTTTTTCCAGATGGCTGTGACATGGTTTTTTATTATGGATCATTTAATTAGTATAGAAACAGGGAAGACTAGAGCTTCAGGAGCGAGTTGTAGGTACTCTGTTGGTAGGTTGTCTCCTGCTATGGTTGTTGGTTTGTAGGTAATTCTTTATGATGCTAGTTGGACTGATTGGAAAGAGAAGGATAAAGTATTGTTATCAGATGAGGCTGGCATAGTGAGGATGATGCAATGGTGCCAGAAGTTGCTGAAAGCTGGAGGTGGTGGAAATCACAAGGGACACTTTATGATCTAAAAATGGCTGTTTTTAGCTGTTTACTACCATAACAGAAGCATATATGCAACACAAGATGCATATAATGTAAATATAAGTTACGCTTGGAATGACTGCACAAAAGTTTTATAGAAACATACAAATGAAGCTAATGTTGCACCTGCATGGTATGGGATCCAGTAGCCATATATTCAAATGTTAGAGAGAAAGAATTGCAGTAGCGGTGGAACACACCTTCTATTGCCACACAGAGAGGAACCACCACCGAAGAGTGGCAGGAAGCTGTGAAACACTTTATTTAGGCTTTTTTCTAAAGTCTGATTGAGTGTTTAACAGTCTGAATGAAGTGTTTAACAGCTTCTGTACAGGAAATTATTTATGAAAGTGATAGGGAAGGTGATATAAAGAATAAAGCTGAATGTGCTGAACAAAGGTGGATTTTACTATTAAAAGCATTTGTAGAACCAGATTTAAATGACAGGGTATCTTTAAAACCTGTTTTAAAGTCATCCCCACTACAACACTGATTTGGGGTCTTGGCAGTTTACAATGTTATTGGTGTATATAGAGATGACATAATCACTGCAGAGATGCTTTTTAAATTGTCATGTGATTTTAATATCTATATTTAATTGGGTTTCCTTGTATTTAAAAGTTTGCCTGTTTTGTTACTTTTACTATGGTCTGATGAAGCAGTATAGTACACTATGAAAGTGCTTACCAATTCTTTATTAAAGTTAGTTGCTTGGACACTGTGGCAGCCTGGAGTTTCCTTTGCTTTGTTTTCTACCCTATAATAATCCTAATTAGCATAAAGTTGCTGTAAGAGAAAGTATGAAGAATTAAATACAGAAAAATGATTACTGCATTGGAAGTCATTTTAGCTTCAGTGAAATGTACGTCTATGTAAAATTCTTCCTAAAACAGGCTGTTAGACAGGGAAGACAAAGCCTATTATTGTACTCAGTGGGTGAAAGGCAGCATGCAGGTCTGTTTCAACTTATGGAAATTATTACTTACAGAGCATACCTACGTGTGTGTGTGTGTGTGTGTGTGTGTGTGTGTGTGTGTGTGTGTGTGTGTGTGTGTGTGTGTGTGTGCGTATATGTGGGGTATGAAAGAAAAACTGGTGGTAGGGATAGCCACCAGGTGGTGTGAACATTGCCTCTAGATGATTTCACTGCTGAAGTGACACCCTGACCCTATGTGCAAAAAATGGGAAAAAGGGAATGTGAATGGCTGGAGAGATGCACTGTATAGCATACATACCAACTGTATGAAGTACACACATGAATGTGATGTCTTATTGTACTTGTGTAAATTGTTGTCTTTACTGCTACTGGTCCTAGGTTATGGCTGAAGAGTCAACAGATAAGACCTCTGACCTGGGAAACAAATGGCAATCTGTAAATAAATACACTGTCCAGAATTTTTGAGAACACCCTTCGTTTTCCCATACATTTTACCCTGTCCCTCATAAAATGTTTGATTTTCTGGTAAATCACTCAGGATCATAGCTATCAGTTCTCCAGAATTTTGCAGATTGTCCATATTATTGCTTCATATTTTTGGTCTGTTCTTTATAAAATGTATGGTTTTCTGGCAAATCACTGAGGATTCTACTCACTAAATAATGAGACATTTCAGTCTGAGACTTCACAACCTCCAGAAAAATGCATAGTAATGCAAAACCTGTTGTTCTAGTAGCTTTGTAAGTTTATAAGAGCAATATATAAAATTTGTCTTGGATTTTGACCCTTTATTCCTTCAGATTATTTTTGGCTTTGTCCAGAATTCTTAAGCAAAAGCTGGAAGGTTTACGAGGGATTACAGTCAGCCACTAATGCAAGACATTAAAGTTTCACACTTCTATTGTTGAGAAAATGCTTGTTGATGCAAAACCTGTTCTATTCAAATTTTGAAATGAATAAGTAATGTTTAATAATTGTCCCTGGTTTTCATAGGTTCATAGGTTCATAGGTTCATTAAAAAAAAAAAACACACGAGAGAACCCGCCGCCCCTGGTGCAAACCAGGAATCCTAACCGCCCCCATTCTCTGCTATGTTTCACTCTGTCCAAAATTCTTGAGGAAAGTTAATTGGCAGTCTTCAGAAAAAAATTGCATAGGTATTTCCAAAGTAATTTTGAGGCTGAGCAGCTGGAAAAAAGACAATTTGTTACACAACTCATCTTTTTCCAGCTGCCTGAGCTTGTGGTTACCTCAGAAATTCCATTGTGAATATTTGTGTAATTGTTACTCTGTCAACAGTTTCAGGCACATTGGATAGCTATTGAAAGTGTGTGTGGGGGGTTCTGCCCCCCCTATAGTGCCAGCACCCATGAAGTGATGGGAGAGCTTTGTTTAGTAAGAGAGAGGACTAAGTTTATAAAGTGTGAGTTGAACTGGATGGCTATATTGTCTGAGTTGTTACTGGTTGTTGATGTGGGAGTAGTTGTTTGGTCAGGGGGTAGTAGTTTGTTTATGAAGGACCAAAATACCTTGGGATTGTTTTTGTGTGTTGATTGAAGGTTGGTGAAGTAGGAATTTTTTTTGCAAGACTTCTTTAGTATCCAAAGTATTGGTAGTTGGATAGAGTTTTGTTTTTGGACCATATTTTCCATGCTTTGTCTCTTTGAAGAAGTATTTGTATGGTGTATTTTGTTAACGAGTCTTCAGGGTCTGACCTGCCTCTTTTAGCTCTGAGTGACATGTGGCTATTGAGGATGTTTAATAAAATATTACTAAAATGGGTTGCAGCATCATCTAGTGACATGGTCTTTAGGATATTCCAGTTGTAGAGCCTGATTGCAGAGATGAAATTCCTTGAATTAAAGTATTTTATATTGTGCACCTGTTTGTAGACTACCTGTTTTTATATGCTGGGATGGTTTCTGACAGCATAAGTTGGTAAATGGTCACTGATACTGTCAGTGAGGCATCCTGAGGAATTTATGTTATTTGGTTCGTAAGAATCCAGTCTAAGATGGATTCCCTGCCTAACTTCTCAGGGCTGTCAACTGCAATTCTTTCCAGCCAAATAAATCCAAATACTGCATTAGAATGGTCCCTAGTGTACTTGTATAGGGCAAAACAACAAAACCGGAAAAGTGATAAAGGTGTACTTATTAACAAAAATAACAAACATTAACAAAATTGCTTCTTCAGACAGTGTACAGAAGTTATAAACCCATGAATTTATTAATAGCTTCAGTGTGGGCTGTACCACCTATGCTAAATGGCCTTGCATACACAATGTGATATTTTGTAATTTAGATATACATTAGATGCAATGAGGAAAGACCTCATTACTGGCTACTACCATGAAGTACAGATCAGCACTTTGTGTGGTAGTTAACTATGGTGGCCACATTGTGTAAGCACAGGCACCATTCCCCCTCAGTTATTCTCACATAGACACACACACACACACACACACACACACACACACACACACACACACACACACACACACACACACACACACACACACACACACACACACACACACACACACACACACACACACACACACATACACACAGTAAAGAACACACATGTACACACACCACATATCTCATACGTGGCCATGTTGTCAACATCCATAATATCTCCTTTTCTTCTGCCTTGATGACTACAGTCAGTTGTTAATGGGAGACTTTTGGCTTTCATACTGCATATCATTCAGTAAAACCTTGCTAGAGTGAAAGCTTTTTACAAGGTGGGGAGGTATACATAACATTTCCTGTACCTCCCCATTGTATGGCATGACATGTCATAGCCAGTGCATAATGCCCAAGATCTTCAATGCATAAAAAGACAACAACAACAACAAGAACAAAAAGCACCTTAATGCAATGGACTAATGCAGGTGTGTCTTGTTTCAAGACTGTATGATTCAAGTCTCTTCCCGCCTGTGTTTGTTTTACTTTTTTTCTGTTGTAAATCCCTGGTGTCTAGTATTGCCCCCACATCACTGATCCCCGGTACTGTTTTAAGTGCCATTTTGGCAAGAGAGTAATATCCCTGGTGTCCAGTGTCCCCCCACATCCCTGTTTTATCCTTGGCATCTAGTGTCCCCCAATCCCTGTTATATCCCTGTTGTCTAGTGCTCCCCCCTGCCTGAGCCTCATACTATTTCAAGTGCTGGTGAGAGTAGTATCCCTGGTGTCTAGTGTCCCCCCCAATCCCTGTTGTATGTTAAGTGCCATTATGGCACAATAATTATATCCCTGGTGTCTAGTGCTTCCTCCAATCACTGTTGTATCCCTGTTGTCTAGTGCTCCCCTCTGCCTGAGCCTCATACTATTTCAAGTGCTGGTGAGAGTAGTATCCCTGGTCTCCAGTGTCCTGCCATTCCCTGTTGTATCCTTGGTGTCTAGTGTCCCCCCCAGTCCCTGTTGTATTCCTGTTGTCTAGTGCTTCCCCCTGCCTGAACCTCATACTATTTTAAGTGCTGGTGAGAGTAGTATAGCTGGTGTCTAGTGTCCCCCCAATCCCTGTTGTATGTTAAGTGCCATTATGGCACAAGAATCATATCCCTGGTGTCTAGTACTTCCTCCCATCCCTGTTGTATCCCTGGTGTCTAGTGCTTCCCCCCATCCCTGTTGTATCCCTGGTGTCTAGTGCTTTCCCCCAGCCTGATCCTCATACTATTTGAAGTGCTGGCGAGAGTAGTATCCCTTTGATCTAAGAGTTCCCCCGCCCATGTTTCAGGCTCTGCTCGTTAGTCTAGGACTGTGTGGAAGTATGACAGTTAACCTTACCCAACCACACACAGAAACACACGCACACATCCATTCACTATCATGCACTCATACTCTGAGCTATTGATCCATTTCACATGCACCTAATGTAACTCCTCTTCCTCCCTACTGCTACCTGTCAAGCACACGCCCGCTCACATATGTGTGCCTTCACATGCACACATGGATACACCTCCTAACCCTACCTTACCACTAAAATCCAGATACTTATCTGTACATCGATGGCTGAACATGGCCATTTTGCTGTATTCACTGTTGGGTGCAGCTCTGCTAATCTACATGGCCAAGTGATTCTGTGAATTGCTTGGTGCATAGATGGCTTCTTTGAGGTGGTTTTGGGGAAAGAAAACACATGGCTAATCAGCATACACCTCTCCCCTGAACTGTTTCATTGCCATATAACACTGTTGCAGAGACAACCTGACATGACACGGGTCTATATCAGAAGCACAAAAAGGCTTCTGAGCGAATACGGAAACAGCGACACAAATTCATCTAATCACATTTAAGTGATTCGATGAATATGTCATAGGGCAAGGAGATAGTTGGCCAACTTCACAGAGTTGCCCTTTCCTTCCCTATAGTGCAATCTTGGAGTTGGTATAATTAGTTAGTGGGTGTGGGGGGCAGAGCCCCCCATGTTGGGGGGTGTGGAGGGGCAAAGCCCCCCACCTGTTTATGGTGTTAAATTGTTTTTTTTTAGTGAACGGCCATGTAAGTTTTTTCCCTAGGGAAAAATTAGATTACGTGACCGTTCGCTATTTTCAGGTTTCGTGCATTATGTGTCGACTTTTATGCAGTCGCACATATGCACTTTTGGTGTTATAAATATAGACCCGCATGATGCTACAAAGCTTTTTGTAAAAGTACTGCAATAGGACCCAAAAATCACCTCTTAAATGTAAATATTAAAAATCGTGTGTTCAAACTCTAAAATATCATTGATTAAATTAATTTCTTTAATTGCCTAGGTTTCAAATCTGGTTTAACACAATTTACCTGATTTACTCCAAGATATTTACCAGTTTGTAGCATATTAATCCATCTATACTCAATATTTTCTGTTCTTGTAACCAATGAATTTAGCAAATGATATTTTAGAGTTTGAACATATGATTTTTAATATTTGTATTTAGAGTGTTTTTTTTTTGTTTTCTGTATACAATCTGAAAAGGTAATTTTGTGAAAGCGTGTTGCTTTTGTTAATAAATGTAACTTTATCACTTTTGTGGTTTCTGGAGCTGGTTTTGCTGTTTTAGCTTTTGATATTTTTACCAGGCTTGGGCATTTGAAGATCTGTGATGATGGATAAGATGCTAAACCGAGGTTCCGTCTGCCTGAGCTGGTGGCACTCAGGTGGATGTAAGAGATCTTACTGCACTTATTGAAAAGAGTAGGAAAAGTTCCTCGGTGTCCTGGCCAAATTTACTCTAGTCAGTATAGCTAATGCCTTGAAACTCCCTGAAAGGAAGCCACTAACCTAATGGGACTAACTGGGTCAGCAAAGTATAAATAAATAAAATAAGTAAAATAAAATGCTCCACCATTCTGTGTTTAAATGTCATACCCACATAAAATGTATTATAAACACACATGGCTGTGTACACCACCCAATCACTTTTGAAAATGATTTGGATAAGTCTGTGTAGCATTAACAAAGGTAAAATATTTGAGTGGCATGGCAAAATCTATGATCAAGGTTAGAAAACTGAGTTAGCATATCTAAGGAATCGAAACAAATATGCTTTAATGTCATGTACTCTGATTTGCAAAATCTTGCTATAAAAGTAACAAGAGATCGATTGTCGTAGCAGTCTGTACTGGAAGGTCAAAGTGCGAACATCACTAAGATCATTCAGCACAATGTGCTTTTGGATGACAGCAGCATCTTCCACATTAGTGATTGACCTAAAGCACTGAGTTATGACTGTAGTTGTTAACACTGTAGATGTAGGGCATCTATTCTGCACTCTGTGTTCAGATTATGGTGCTGCACATGAGTCAGTGGCACTGAAAGACAGCCATTGCTTAGCCATAGAGGATGGAATCATGGTGGGCTAATGTCGGCACATGTTTCACAGTGCTGTTGGGAGATGTGACACCAGATCCTGGTAGACTACTGGAGCTCCACCCCTGCAGTATTATATCCCATACATTAACCTTTATATTTCTAGAAAAATAGATGGGAATAGGAATAACCTTCCTCATAGGTCCACAGTCATCCACTTCCTGGTTGTATGCAGTGCTTGGCCATAGATTATGCACATGCTCACGGTGTAAAAAATTAGTGGCTGGCTGTAGAGCCATAAATAGGGCTGTGACTTTCCCAATTCCTTTTTAGGATGTGTGTGGGTTAAGGAACACTTGGAAAAGTGGCTTTGCAGGTACAGGGCAAGAGAGACAGCCTGATGGTTCATCAAGCATGAGGTTCAGCTGTACACCAATATTGATTTCAGCATTACTTCTGAACATTAGAGAATGGGCTACCTGTACATCACCACTCTGATTGGAGAACAATGGATAGTTTAAAAATACAGAAAAGTGTGTTTGTGTGCATGTGTGTGTGTGTTTATGGTTGTGTCTGCATGTGCGAATATATGTGTGCTTGTGTGCATGAAAAGTAGAAGTGAGTGAGAGAGATATTGAGAGAGATCAATCAAGCAGTGACTTCAGCTTACAGTTGGTACATTTTCCTTTAAAAATAAGAGGCATGCATACTTTCAACCTTTTACATCAAGAAATCTGGACAAAGTGTAAAATAATGGGGGGACAAAGGCACAAAAATAGTGACAGATTTTAAATACTGATCTTACAAAATCAGAAAGTTGATAGAATTACAGGGTATGTTTTAGCATGCATTTGTCTGAAGGATATGAAGTCTGAAACTCAAATATATGTCATTATTTAGTGATTTCAGCCCCCAATTATTTGCTAGCAAAAAAAACTTCTAAAGTATTAAAAAACATATATAGCAATGAAAACAAAATAATGTAACAGATAGCCCATTCTGTAAGTGCAATAATGGTCTCATAGGTGTGTGTATGTGTGTTATTATGTAAATAACACCCATCCAGAGTGTGGCATCAGGCCTCAGATCACCCCTGGGTGTGCATTAGTCACATAACGACACAATTTGTTGGGCATTATTGCTTGCTTAATGGGTTGGTATATGACATCAGTACAGCTGTGTTTTGCTCTTAACTAGCAGACATTAATGAGTTTGAGGCACATCTCACCAAGGCTTTCAGTTCCTTTACACTGTACATATATAAACTAGGGAGCAGTTTTTGTTCTGCAGCACTGGACTTCAGTATATGACAAGGACATCAATTCAAAATGTTTTTTTTTCTTTTTTTTTCTTGCACACCATTATTAGACTGAAGGTCATAATACATGGTGATTAATGCCCTGAATTGCCAAATATTTGCAGATTATGGTAGTGGGAAGATGAGAAGATGAAACAAATGTGCACAATTCCCAGGGCAGCATTTGTAAATAAGTTGCTAGTGATCATGTAAGGTGAAATTTTGCAGTACTTATAGACAAGTTACTGTGAACACCTTTTTGAATAATGATGCAACCAAGTTTTCACAAATTATTTCACAGTCTACAGACAAGATTATGCCACTGCTATATGGACTGGAATGCATATCACCACTCCATATTCACAGAAACAATAACTAGCATATAGATCGATCTGTTAAAGCATCCATGGCTGGTTTGATGAGCTCGGGAGCATCATATTATAGCTAGTCTGGCAAATGTACCTAACTTTGTGAATCTTTTTTATTAAAAATAATGTTTTGTTAATATTATGTTTAATCTTATGGTAACCACCATAACTTACAATACTGATGTATGAATTACAACAATAAACATAGCAGATGAAGAAACTGGAAGGTGTTTGCACTACATAGTACCCAGAACAATGCCATGGAACATGGAACAAGGAACAATATAACATCTGAAGAATTTAACACTTTATTTCAAGACCTTTAAATATAATAAAACAAAAGCTGATTACAGTATAACTTAAAATGTTAAGATTAATTTTTAGTGTTTTTAATCTCATGATTAAAAAAATAATCTCAAGGTTTTTGAACTAGTCAATCACTTTTGTTAACTCAATTAATCAACAGCCCATAATATATATAACTGCCAATGTGATGTTTGAAGTTACTCTCATATTTAAACAGGTATTATATATCTATCTATTTCTATCTGTCTATCTATCTATCTATCTATCTATCTATCTATCTATCTATCTATCTATCTATCTATATCCATCTACTATATCTGTATAGGAACATTATGGTTGCTTTTCCCTTTAAACGTACTAGTCTAAATGGATCAGGTAGCATAGTGAGGGATGAGTCTACAGACATTAGTCCAGAAACAATAATGTTAAATGTAAAAAGAGAAAGCTGTACAGCTCTAGTGCCTTGCCTGATTAAGGCAGATTTATGATTTATGATTCCTGGGTCTGGGTCTGTGGAGGTTCCAGGGAGGACTCTAGTTGTAGCTACATAAATCAGAAAGAAGAAGTAAGGCAATGCTTAGAGTATCCTATGAGGGATGAGACCTGACCCATGAGAGGAGAAGCCATCTAGGTTTATATGGTCTGGGTAAAAGGTTAAGCTGCATTGACTTCCCATCTTACTGGAACTGGGAAGAGAGCTACCCTGCTGTCTAGAAGTATCTAAAATTACTGTTATTTTTGCCAGTTTCTCTACCAGAGTCCTTTGTAGAAAGGACTATTGCTTTTAAGATTAAATGTTTGGCATACTGTAAAGAAGCCTACCGGAAAGGTGAATTTATTTATGTTGGAACTGCAGACTGACTTGATTGATATGAACTGCACTAATTTTCTGAACTGTGCTTATCTGTTAATAAACACCATTTTAAGTCAAGTCAAAATCTCCACCTCACTGAGCCAAAATGACTATCTCTCTCTCTCTCTCTCTAGCTCTCTCTACTCTGTCAAATTTAGTGCAAACATCTCTATGCCTGTATAAGGCATTCCTTCTGTCTTTTCTGACTGCTGTAATATGTGTGTGTGTGTGTGTTTGTGTGCGTGTGTGTGTGTGTGTGTGTGTGTGTGTGTGTGTGTGTGTGTGTGTGTGTGTGCATATGTGTATACATTCTGTGATAGACTAGTATCCTATGTATTATTGTGCCCACTAAATGCCAGGAGGGGAACTAGCTCCACCAGCAACTCTGGATTTATCAAAACTGGTAATCAGAGATTGACCAAAGTGCTGATGTGATGTTTAAGTTACTTCTATATGGAAGCAGACACTATGCACAGTAAACAAGTATCTTCCCAAAGCTGCAAAACAGTGCGCCCAAAGGAATAAATGGCACAACCAAAAATATGCATGAAGAGTGATGATACAAAAGTTATGGGTTATACATATCCTTTTATAACAGGTTCATAGGCATATACTAGGCTAACGACCACCAGGGCTTTTATAAGCCTAGCAATGTAATCCAACTCAGTTGCATCACTGGGTAACATTGGCATTTATTAGGAGGGGGTATATTGTTAGGACATTTCTAGAGGTTATTTATGGGAGTATGGTAGTCTGGGCATTACGTCTGTCTCTGTCTATTAGAGACATGGGGTCCAGACCTGGAGTGAATTCCTGATTTCCCATCTATTGGTCAAGGTATCACTTAAGTAGGGTTAGGGATGGACTCTGCTTCACGTGGATGGGGAGCGTGTTCCAGAGCATGGGGAACTTCTGAGACACATATCTGTCTCACCAACATGTCTTATTCATGTCACAAGCAGAATTTAAATCCTTGTATTTAGTGGTTCTGATGCTGTTCATTTTGTAGATGTGCAAAAGGTCCATCAGAGCTGGATACGAAGATGCCTTTGTATGCCACGCATAGATGGCCTCTCAGTAACCTGTAAGAGACAGAGTATAGAGCTAGGACTTTAATGCAATCTGTATAGGAAAATGTGTTTATATCCTGGATTCTGCTGGTAAGGAACCTTTGTGGGTGTTCCAGTCGTTGTATATGCCTGATCAGGTACATGTTAAAGGGAACATTATACTCAATGATGTGACTGATAAGTGCAAAATAAAGTGGTACTATGACTTCCTTGTACCTGGATAGAATGCCCTTACTTATAAGTTGGGCGACATAGCATAATTTTCTTATTACCTTGGTTACATGTTTGTGAAAGGCCAGATTACCGTCTACATGTGTTCGCAGATCCCTGACTACTGGGTCAACCCTTAGGGGAATCTTATTGATGGAGTAATGAGCCTGGGTGGCAGTTTTCTCAAAATGCACTATAATGCATTTCTTGGCATTGAGTTTTAGTTCGAGGCTATGGTACTGGTCATTTGTCTGTGTTAAACCCTCTTACAAGATGTTTGTGTGTGGGACTCTATGATAGCTCCCAATTTGCAGTCATCTGTGAACTTGGTCAGACAAAGGCTCTTGACATTAGCTTTTACTGCTAAGAAGTAGATGCCAAATAGGGGCAGACTCAGTACAGAGCCCTGACATACCCTGCTGGTGACCACTCTCTTAGTGGAGGTGGTATCACCAGTCCTGATTTCCTGGATCCTGTCTGTGAGCCAGCTGGTAATACAGAAAATTATTTAGGGGCTAATGCCCAGTTCTGTGTGTTTGTCAACTAAACCTGAGTGGGGAGTTGTATCAAATTCTGTAGCCAGGTCCAGGTAGGTAGTATGCACCATTCTACCTTCATCCATTGCCTTTGTGATCTTCTCAAAGAAGTCCACCAGATTTAGTAGGCATGACCTTCCCTTGACAAAGCCAGTCTGGGTTGGTTCCAGTGTCTGAAGGTTGCCCATGTCTTTGTTGATCATTTCCATGATAACTCCTTCCATGGCTTTGCATATTAGACTAGTCAGACTAATAGGTCTATAGTTTCTGAGGTCAGATGATGGTCCACCCTTATGAAGTGGTATAACTGTTGCAGTCCTCTATTCTCATAGTAGAAAGCCTATTTAAGGCTGTAGTTGAAAAGTGCCTCAAGTGGTCCTGATAGGTCATATTTCAAGCTACTTGGGAGGCATCCCAGGATATTGTTAGGACCCATTGAGGCTGTGTTTTTGGCTTTAGTGAGCGCTGCCAGTACCTGATCTCTGTTAATTGTTGGGGAGGGACTATGCTAGTAGGCCTCGTCTATGGATGTCCAAACAACATCGAAGAAGGTTCATCAATCAACTTTAAACTTCTCCGAGAAGCGTTTTCAGTTGGACAAACCAGAACATGTGCAGGAACATTCAAAGAGAAGGGAATCTTCCCTTACGAGGTATCAGATAGGGTCGACGAAACAGAAGAGCGACAGCCCCATGAGACAGGGCAAGAACGCTCGCAAACAGTAAGAGGAGTTTTAAATCTCTCTTCCTTTACTTTAACTGACTTCCATATATCCCTTTTGTCTAAGGGTCTGAATTTTATACCAGTTGGGAAGTTGGATTTGGTCAATGTTATCACTGACCTTAAAATGTTTGTGAGAACTCTTAATTTGAAACTGTTATTTAATAATAACGCTGATTCTAGCCATTCTTGTAAAAAGCGAAGCACTTTTATTCCTCTAAATGTACCCATTACTGTTGCCTTTCATGATGTTTGTATAGCTGATTTTAGGGCACATTTTAATACCTGTGCTTTAGAATTGAATTATAATTTGAGTTATGAAGAGCATTTGGCTTTGGAATGTTTGAAACATAATGAAGATATTATTATCAAGCAGGCAGACAAGGGTGGCATTATTGTCGTTATGGATAGGATTTGCTATAATTCTTGGTAGAGAAATTACTTTTGGACCCCTTGGCTTTCAAAAGATTAGTTTAATTGATGTTAAGAAGCATATTACTGGGGTTAATTTGTGTATTTATGATTTACAGCTTAGTAATAGTATTGATTTAGAATTATTTCACTTTTTTCTGTACCTTGCCCTGTTATACCACAACTATATGGGCTCCCTAAAGTGCATAAATGCGTACTAGACCCCAATGAGACCCATTGTCTCTGGCAATGGATGGGTCACTGAACCTATATCAGTGTATCTCCAGAAACAATTGTTTCCATTCTTGGAAAAATGTAATTTTGTTCTTAAGGACACCGGTGATTTTTTGACTAAATTGTCTACATGGTATTTCTCTACTGGTATGTGTAACATGGATGATTATTTATTTGTTACACTGGACATTGTTTCCCTGTTCACTATTATCCCTAATAATTATGGTATAGACTCCATCAGGGAGCTTTTAACAGCTGATAAATCCCTAACTACGGATTTAATACAGAATATATGTCTTCTTTTAGACTTGGTGTTGAATAATAATGTATTTATATTTAATCAGCAACCATATCTGCAGATTAATGGGGTTGCAATGGGCACCCCGGTAGTCAACACGCATGCCAACTTAGTGTTGTACCAGTGGGAGTTGCAGAACCTACATGATGGGACTAACTTTTTTGACACGCACATTGTATTTTATCAACGTTTTGTTGATGATTGTTTTTTGATTTGGAAAGGCTCTATTGTTAGTTTAGAGCAGTATATATCACGTTTAAACTCTACTACCTCTTTTTTGAAGTTTAAATCATGTATAACTAACAATGAAGCTTCATTCTTGGATGTCAACATTTTTCTGAATAATGGATTACTTAATACTACTATCCATAAGAAGGAAACATGTATTGGGAGGTATCTGCATGCTAGCAGCATGCATGCCCCGCATGTATTCAGGGGTGTGGTTAGATCCCAGTTCATCAGGGCCAGCAGGCTTAACACAGATGATGCTATATTTAATGTACAATTGTCTGAAATGTGTCAAGATTTTTCTAATAGTGGTTATGGTGTTAACATCTTGATGGAACTTAAAGATTATGTTATTTCCAATAGACATTCTTTATTTCCACCTTACTTTAGAGATGTACGACTTTTGGAAAGGGAGACTCAGATTTCTATAACACAAGATGTTACTGGTTGTAATAAAGTCAGATATGTTACCAGTTTTGGTAACAAAACTTCTTTGTCAAACGAATAATACATAAATATTGGCCTGTGTTGATGGCATCTCCAGATATCTCTAAAATGTTAGGCAATAGACCATTTTTTAGTTATAAGAACTTGAGGAACCTTAAAAGCATGCTATGCTATAAGGATTTCCATAGTATCACTCCTAGGTGCCCTGCTAGGCCTATATGCACTAATTTCCACTTTGGCACTTATAGATGTCATAATTGTTCTTGTTGTTCTGACTTGGTTAATGCTATGGGTTCTGATACGTTCGTTCATCCAAAAACGAAGTGTACATATAAATTTAGTCTTAGGGCTACATGTGTTTCAACTAATGTGGTGTATATGGCAATGTGTGTTGCCTGTTCATCTTTCTACATTGGTAAAACTACTCGCAGACTTAAAGACAGGATTATTGAACACAAGTCAGAAATTAGGAGACACTGTGCCAATAATGCTTTATTTAAACACATAGAGTCCCATGGTAATATGCATGAATTTAGGTTTAGAGTTATAGATTTAGTAGTTCCTTTGAAACGTGGTGGAGATATTAATAATTGTCTTGAGACCAAGGAGTACCAGTGGATTATGCATGGAGGCTGATTGTCCTCCTGGCATTAATAATACAGTTAGTATTAAACCTATTCTTGTTAGATTACAGCGCAATGTTAAATAACATTTATATTGTACATTTATATGTATATTTCTGCAATTTGTACTTCCATATTATATTTTTGTATTTTTGTAGTATGTTTCTTTAAATTTTTTAAATTTGTCACCTGATCTTGGCTGCGATCATGTGATTGTTTGGCTTGTATATAAGCATGAGCTTTGTTGTATGTTTGTTTTTAGTATTGAGAAAGGGTTCTTCCCGAAAGCTTTGCATTTATCAAGTTTTATAAAGTGTTTTACTCAGCATTTTGTCTTCATTTTTGGATTACTTTCAGCTCATCATTTTCTTCCCTTGACAAAGCCAGTCTGGGTTGGTTCCAGTGTCTGAAGGTTGCCCATGTCTTTGATGATCATTTCCATGATAACTCCTTCCATGGCTTTGCATATTAGACTAGTCAGACTAATAGGTCTATAGTTTCTGAGGTCAGATGATGGTCCACCCTTATGAAGTGGTATAACTGTTGCAGTCCTCTATTCTCATAGTAGAAAGCCTATTTAAGGCTGTAGTTGAAAAGTGCCTCAAGTGGTCCTGATAGGTCATATTTCAAGCTACTTGGGAGGCATCCCAGGATATTGTTAGGACCCATTGAGGCTGTGTTTTTGGCTTTAGTGAGCGCTGCCAGTACCTGATCTCTGTTAATTGTTGGGGAGGAACTATGCTAGTAGGTAATTCATGGGGGAAGGCATGGAGGGAGTGGGAGGGGGGTGAAGTTTGAGATGAATTTGGCAGCCAGCAAATTTGTTATGCTAGTCTGCTCAGTGAAGTTGGCACCATTGATCAACAGTTCGGCACACTGGTGTGTGCTGTCTTTCAGGTTTCATATATAGCTGTAGAAGGTCTTGTGGTTGTCTTTAGCCTGTGAGGCTATCTTGACCTTGTAATTGACCTTATTGGACTTAATTAGTCTTGTTTGTTTTCTGTTTAGTTTAATTAGAGAGTTATCATTATGGGAGCTTCTCTTCCTGATTTTAGTCATGACTTTTTTCTTTTGTTGTATACTCCATTAAGGTTAGGATTCCACCAGTGTGGTTTGTTTTTAGAATTTATTTTGGCTTACTTCTAGTAGGTATGGCAGCACAGGTCTCTGTGAACAATTCTACATAGGTTGCTGTGAACTCGAGATTGGGAGGGGCATTGAATTTTCACAACTATCACTTAATAGGATGTAGTTTGCTTTGGAATAGTCCCTAACTGTTATGGGGTTTGCTGGGGTTACAGAGTTGTTTTTATTTTGAAGGAGACAGCTTTGTGGTCCGACCTCACCAGTGAGGAGATGACACTGGTGGGGGTGCAGTGTTCTTCCATATTGGTGAACAGCAGGTCCAGTATGTTTGAACCTCTGGTGGGTGTGCACACTATCTGGTCAAGGAATCATTGTCCCTAAGAGTATGAGGCGGTGTATGTTTTCCATTCTACAGAGGGGTAGTTAAAGTCTCCCATGAATAGAGTACTTGGTTTAATGGTGAGTATCTCCAGTAAGTCTGGGTATGAGCTATGGGATTCTAGGGACATAGAATGTGACCTATATCTTTCTTGGATATGGTATGTGACTTTGTCTATGGTGATTCACATGTGGATAAATTCAAGGATATTGTTCTGTTTAACCAATGCGGAGTTATGCTTGCTGCTAATCTAGATTGAAACTCCTCCACATTTTGTTTCTGTCTGTGCAGCTGATGTTCTAAATGCATGGTAGGCATTGAAGCCTTGTAATGCCAGAGTACTTTGTGTGGATTTAAACCACATCTCAGTAACAGCACAGATATTTATATTTTCCAGAGTAAGGAGAACTTGTAGGGTGTGGAGTTCCTTCTTTAGGCTCCTAGCATTAAGCAGTAACACCTTTGGGTTTCTTTGGGTTTTATTTGCTGTTTCTGTAGGTTTATCAATTTGGCACTGCCTAAAAAATGATCTAAGGGGTGGATATAATTTTAACTAATATTGCGAAGCATAAGGGAGACAGGTGCAGACCATCCTTTGCAAAACAATATGGTTTGTTAACCATGTCTCTCCATGCTGACAAGATATTTAATCTCCCTGATAAGATTCCAGAAACTAAGCCAATTATTGAAGTCAATCATCTTTTGTTGATACTATGGCATCATCTTTGGTGAAAGTAGAATGCTGCCTAATGCAAGGCAGATACCTGCCTGAGACACATATTCAGAGAGTTAATCAATGTCACTCTTCACATAGTTCAAGGAAGTATGTCTCAGGTCATTTATACTCACATGAACTATGATAGAATCATACTAGTATCTGTAGTGTAGTGACCTGAATGTGCATAACTTGGAGGATCCTGGCTCTGGATAAGCAATTAACCATTATATTTTCCTTGTTCAGTCTGGTGAATGGGCCATTTGTGTGGCATACAATGGAATCCCTATGAAAAGTCATGGGTAATGTGTTGGCTTGCCTTATGGTCCTTGCACTTGGGGCTCCAATGGGTGTAGGTGTATGTGTGGTGTGTGGTGCTGCTTTTCGTGAGTGCTTTAGAGATTGCTGAGGATAGGCATTGCCATTTACAGCCTTAGGTGGTCTTTGAGGTTTGGGAAGATTGCTTTTTAGAGCCTCAGCATAGGTTGGTTGATATGTGTGATGAACACTGTGTGGTGGATTTAGTGTATGTGTGTGTGTGTGTGTGTGTGTGTGTGTGTGTGTGTGTGTGTGTGTGTGTGTGTATGTGTCTGTGTGTGTGTGTGTGTGTGTATGTATGTGTGCGTGTTCCTGACAACCTTGTTTGGATGAGAGATTTTTGCCTGCAGTGATACTGATTATGTGCATCTCTTGCATACTGTGTTAGCTTCTTTAAGGATTAAATGGTTGTCTGTTAACATGAGACAATTGCTACATTGTCTCAGGATGCCCAGATCTAACTACAGAGAAATTTGGAAATTTATATCCATGTTCTCTGGACCTGTATTTGTGTGGGCTAGCATAGGTCATAGACTGGGTTATACAGAGGTCTCCTTGGGTGGTCTCTGGGGTTTGGCACTAGACTAGGTTATACTGTGGTAGATCTGATTGTAGTTCTGTGTAATGTGCATGAGACAATTTATAGTAAGGGAGGTTTACTCAAGTGCAATGCTGGTTTGCAGGGTGGTTACTTAGCATTATGGATACATGGAAAACAATGGATGGGAAAGTTCTTAAATAGGTTACACAACATGCAGGAGATTAGCAGAGGCAATGTAGCTGCTGACACAACAAAGGAAGCATATAACAAAAAGAAAAGACTAAACAACAGATACAAAGTAAACAGTGATATGCATGCCCAGAATGCATTACTGTCTTGCAGGTACCTTAACACAAAACTATGGGCAAGACAACCAACCAAAGAATACCAATATACATGTGATTTAGGCAAACACAACTGAGAAAATGCACACTAATGACTTTTACTTACTGTTGGTGGAATTTCACACATGGTCATAGTATCTCAAATGTCTAACGTGAGCCTTCTGTGGCACAACATTCTTGTTAGTGATGCTGAGTTGTTGAGCCACTCCTATCATATGGCTCCATCTCTAAATCTCATCAGGTATTGCAACAGCTGGGATATGAACTTCACAAAGCCTGTGTGTCTGTGCTGCTGCAGAGAGCACCCAATTCTGACCTCATATTCTACAGTGTCAGAAGAGCTCTCCTCAGAAACTCTGAGGATATCCTCATCAGCTTTTCCTTTGTGACATGAGACTGCTCATTTTATACAGTGCACACAACGCTGGTCCTAACCAGCTAAAAGACAATGCAGAAAGGTGTCAAAGATGGCATCCAAACAGGCGTCATCCATGGTATCCAAAGCAACTGCATCACCCTATTCATGACCAGCATCACCAGCCACAGGCTGTAATGTTGTAACATGTTTCTTACCTGGCCAAGCTGACAAGCTGACTACACAGACTTGTGAAGACTCAGTAGTATAACAAACTGACATGCACATATAGAAAGCAGAGCCAACTGCTTCACAGAAACTGACAAGATCAGTATTGCACACCTGAGTCACAGCGTAGTCCTACCCAAATCTCAGCCATCATGGTGATATCTGCTCCACTGGTGGTCTTATCTACTACACAAAATGGAAGAAGGAAACCATGTAGTAAATAAATTAGAAAAAGAGATGTACCAGATAAATGTCACCTTCAGTATCAAAATCATGGAGAACATGACAAGTGTGTGATATCTCTGTGTGTGAATCCTCTTTGCACGTTTAGCCAAGCTGCACATACTTCAGCCTCCTTAATCCAGGTGTTCACTGACCTGGTAGTAGGCTACATAAATTAAGGAGTATGGCAGAGCCCTGTGGGTTACCATTAGTGAGTTGACAGACACTCAAAATGTTGAACCTGAAAGATCAGTGTCATAGCAGCTAAATATGGAGAAGACCAACTAGGTACCTCACTTCTCCCTCTTGTCTGAGTTTGCACAATCTCAGAGTTGGTGGATATATATAGATGGTTTGTGTATCTATACACACACACACACACACACATATATATATATATATATATATATATATATATATATATATATATATATATATATATATATATACACACACGCACACACACACACACACACACATACATACATAAATTGAATTCCAAAAAGTGTGTCAGAATGAGAAAATAACTGAAACCACAAAACATGTTCCGAGCAACCTCAGCCACAAATACAACAAAACAAGGAAGTAAATTACTTCCTTGTTTTGTTAAATTTGTGGCTTAGGTTGCTCGGAATGTGTTTACTAAGTCCAAGATAGCATTCTTGGAATATTCCCTTTGCTCCAAGATATGATGATCTCGAAGCCGGTATATATAAGTCTGTGGAGTGTGAGGCCTGCCTTTCACATGGGGATATTCGGCAGGGGGGGGGGCCTTGCCCTTCCCTGCAAAAAGTAGTTTAAAGGAGAAGACAGATTTTTGAGATTTGCTGTTCTCTGTGTTTTACGTCTTTTTTTCAGCTTTTCGGCACTCGGCATTTTGAGTGCTGACATTTAAATTGGGTGTCTCTGTATCTATATATAAATGTAGTAGTTCAGGGGAATACAAAATGGCTTGTCTTTCCTGTTGTATTTTGGAACTTTGGGAGTGCCACTGTTTTGACTCAAGGCATCTAAAAATTTTAGATGGTTTGGATTTGAATAATCATGTGTTAATTAAACAGGGTATAATTATTCATACTGGGGTCAGTACAGGAGTCTCTGCCCTATGTATAGGAGGTATGGGAGACTTACCCATCACAAAATACAAAGTACTTAAAAGTTAATCAAGTTCCTTTTCAAATAATTTTTCTACCAATCTGTGCAACACTTGTGCATACAGCTCTCAGTTATGTGTTTTTTGCTTACTCACTGGAGTGCCTTTTTCTACACAGTCTATATGTTTTCGCTATCTCTGCAAAAGATTTTGCGGGTACTCCATTGTCCTCCTGCATTACAAAAATATGAACTGACAGTCCCCTACCTTATACCCAGGGGACACCAGGATGCACTCTGGAAGTTCTGCCACTTCATATATTGTAATGTGGGTATCAGAAACTGAATAAAACAATTCTCATTTGACAAGGCATTTATTGACAAGCTCTTCAAAAATGGGGTGTGAAAATATACATATGCAGGTATGAGCAACTAGCAAACATGTGCTTAACATGATAGTTGTGTACCCTGACTCCCACATAAACCAACAACACCAACGACACCTGCACAGACAATGTGGTATCACATGAAGAGCACAGTCAATGCAGCAGGCACACCCATTGTCAATGCACTACAGTCTACAATCACAGTAATATCTGCACACTTGTGGAACTACAAGTTAGACCACATGATGCTTACCTTTCCTGAAACTGCAGCACTTATAAGAAGTAATATATATATGTATATGTGAAACTGGAATCAGTTGCAAAGGCAACATAGGAGGGAGTGGCACTCTGTGGGAGGGGTTGGCATAATGGTTAAGGTCTGTACCTCACCCATACAAGGTACATGGTTTGATGCTGACTTCAAGTTATTGTCTAGGTTTGTAATTGCCTGTTGATTAGTAGCCCAGTGTTTGCATATGTAGAGACAGTGTTACTCAATTTTTGAATACATTGTGCTTATTTAAGGTCTTCACCACATAAACACAAGGTACAGGGTTTAATTCTGATGTTGGGTTATTTGCAAGGTTTAAAATGGCCTTTCAAGGCAGTTGTCTAGTATTCATCTGTGGGGGTGAATTTGACATAATGGTTAAGGTTTTCACCTCATAAACAGATCTGTTCTCCAAAATGTCATACAAGGGGCCCTGGAAAGATATAGAAAAACACAGTGACTGAACTCATATCGTACAACACATCAATGACAGTGTTTTCTTTTTTTTCCCATAAAACTGTTAAGGATTTCATATCACACACCTAAGAAAGCATTGATGAATCTACTTGCAAACAATAAGAGAAACTACAATAACAGTAAATAAGCGAGTCTTGTATTTAATAATAGAAAAGACATAAAACAAATTTATACAAAAATAGAAAAAACAATAGTTAGTATATAAATAATACTATGCAACGTTTAAGGTCTAATAAATACATCTTAATTTATCCCCTAACACTTTGGAATACTATTTTCAGACTTTACTAAGAGGTTTGTTAACTTAGGCCCAAATCTGTAATAGGTAGTATTCCATTTCCTCCTCACAGTTAATGCTGGAGTTTGTTGTTATATGCACAATTAAGAACATGTAAAAAAGTTCTTAAAACAAAAAAAGGGATGACTGTTTATAACTTCTTGCTTTACCTTTCATTGATACTGCTAAAGTAATCTATAATAAACATTTTTGATCACAATTAACACGTAGCGGTACTGGGCATTGAATAAAACTATAACATGTTATGGTAGTGATCGTCTTTAATTACTGCATTCTGGCCTGATCCTCAGGATGGCTTGTGAAGTCCTGTTTGGTCTTGAGTTATTTTTGTGTTATTTTTGGGTACTAGCTCTTAATCTTTCTAGCCTCCTGACATGCACTGTCCTCCTACCCTGTGTTCAAAGAATGATACTAACATGCTTTTACAACTGTTTTCTCATCAAGAAATCCAAACTTATTCAAGTCTGTGCTTCTTTTGGCTTTCTTACTGTGTGTACTGTGCAGTAATACCTCGAGTACCTTTCATATACCTTATTTTTTATGGTTATATCTCCTCTTTTCCCAGTCAGCACTCTACGTGGTGATTATATATGTCTTTGGTATGCTGTAGCTGGATGGCCAAATGCCTATCTCTTTGGGCTTCAGACTTGAATACCAACTTGTTCTCTATCTAGCTTCTGTCCACCAGACCCCCTTCCCCTACTGCAGTTTTTCTTTCTTTTTTTTTTGGTTTTCAGTATTTCATTTTCATGATTTCATTACTTTGTCATTTCTTATTTTTACATTATTGTATTACTCTTTCTGGGAATGCTTTTACAACATCTATAAGCTAGTTGCTATTTAAGGGAGTTGTTTTTTTCCTTTTCATCACTAAGTAGATAATGGCCCTCATGCACCCCTCTCAACCTCTTACTGCAAGAAATCTGGACAAAGCCTAAAATATGGGAGACAAAAGCTACAAAATAAGGGCAGATTATATTTCTCTTATAAACTTAAAGATGTTTGAATAATTGGATTTGAGTTCGAATCCATTTTCTGAAGGATATGAAGTCTGAAACTCAAATGTATGTCATTATTTAGTGACTTTAATCCTTGGTGATTTGCCAGAAAACCACAAATTTTATGAGGAACAGACCAAAAATATGAGGCAAAAATCTAGACAGTATCTGAAAATCTGGACAGTTGAGAGGTATTCTCTCATGTCTCTTGGCACTTCCCATTTAATTAATGTGCTCTGTGCTTCTGCAAAGTCCGTTCTAAGTTTTACAACTTTATGGGACTCAAACTTAAAATTTATTCAATTTTCTGGCTATGGCTCTTTCATTGTCTTTGTTGCTGGATGTGAAATAATTGTTCATTGTCTTTTCCATTTTTCAGCAACTATTCTTTCATTCACCATTCTCCTTTGATCTCCCCACCTCTTTATTTATCTAGTTGCACATCATTTTGCGGTCTTGTGAACGCATTTCTCTGGTTGACATCTCCCTTTTATTATACCAAGCTTGCTGCCTCATTCTTGATCTTTCTGTGCAAATAATGAGTCTTTTGCCTTTGGTACAAATGGCATCAGGACTCAGTGTCTTTCTGATCTCCACCATCCCTCACATCCTAACACTAGACTATAACTTTGCTTTTTTGATTGGTTTCAAGCCTTGCAGCTATGACAAAATTACTTGATGTGTTCATTGGTTCTGTTTCACAAATGACAAACTTCACTGGCTCAATTTTTCTTACTCTGAATAAGGGTTCACCCAAATACAAATCACTCTTATTGATTAGATGAATGGAGACCCACAGATAGTAACTGTGGTTGTAAATCACCACTGATGCTAATGCAGTTGTTGTTTGGTTTGAGATGGTGTAGAAATGGCATCAGTGGCTTACACTTTTGTGGGTCCTACATGGCTTTTTTATTGGGCTGTGATATCAGTGGTAATGAATGGGGTGATGCAGAAATCTTACTTAGGGGCATTTTGAGGTGCAGCTCAGTGCCTTGTGAAGCTTGGAAGGGTGTGCTGAGACCTTAAAGGAGGAACTTCCAAGTTTGACTTCCATGGACTCAGATGGCAAATGACTGATGAATACATGAGATCAGCCACTGTCTTGCACTGGTGTTCCTGAGTGACATACCTGAGAAAAATGGTAAACTTTGTTTTAAGCTCTGTAGAACTTGTTTAGTAAATTGTTTGAGGATCCAGCAGTACCTCTAGAGTGAGTAGCCATATTATCTTGACCAGAAATGCCTGGAAATTATGTGAAAAGATGCAACTACAGCCAAACTGTTTATAAATCGTTATGATCACTATTGATTAATGACAGCTTGTAAACTGCCAAAATATTATTTTTAAAGGGTAACACAGACCATTTGGTGTTCTATACTAGCATGTGCCCATGCACCCTACCATTCTTATGGATCTGGTCCAGCCAAACCTCTAAGTATCCATAGGCTTACACAACTTCTATCTGTAAAACCCATGGAGAAGTAATCGTCTATTACTCTTGTCCCCTGCTAATTTTTTTGAGTACTAAATAACTTTCTTTTTCTTTTCTGAGCAGTTGACTTTGGGGCCAAATTTATCTGACCAAGAACAAACATATCCAAAACTAGTAGACAATGAGGAAGTGTAATCATTGTGAGCCTCCTGCAGGATCATGTGTTTTCCATAAAAGATGTAATCATTACTAAGGATGATGGGTAGTTGATTTACGAGTAATGTAGACAACACTGGCCCCAGTAGTAAGTCTCGTGGTGCTCCTTTTTTGACAGCCTGGAGGGATTACTGGTATAGATCAAACAAAACAGTGAGGGATCTGTTCTCTAAGTGGCTTCTGAACCAGCCTAGACCAAGTTTTCTTAGTATGAAAGTTTTAAGTTCAGAAAGAAGCTAGCCATAGTCCCTGGAATCAAATGCTTTGATAGCACAAGAAAGGTGAGCCTAATCATTTAGTCAAACCTCATTTGGCCATTGATATCAGTATGGAGTTTGCCAGTAACAGTAGAGCAGTGCAAGCAGTGGTCCTTTCTTTATCCATGAGTATGGTTGCTTAGAAAGGCATTCAAGACTTTTCCTACTATATGGACAATGAAAGCAGCTGGAAAAATTAGTCTGAAGCATTCCATTTTGTTATAAGGTCATTGTTTTGATAAAGCATGATGTTGGTACTTTTCTGTAATTCGCACACTGGTGTGTGCTGTCTTTCAGGTTTCATATATAGCTGTAGAAGGTCTTGTGGTTGTCTTTAGCCTGTGAGGCTATCTTGACCTTGTAATTGACCTTATTGGACTTAATTAGTCTTGTTTGTTTTCTGTTTAGTTTAATTAGAGAGTTATCATTATGGGAGCTTCTCTTCCTGATTTTAGTCATGACTTTTTTCTTTTGTTGTATACTCCATTAAGGTTAGGATTCCACCAGTGTGGTTTGTTTTTAGAATTTATTTTGGCTTACTTCTAGTAGGTATGGCAGCACAGGTCTCTGTGAACAATTCTACATAGGTTGCTGTGAACTCGAGATTGGGAGGGGCATTGAATTTTCACAACTATCACTTAATAGGATGTAGTTTGCTTTGGAATAGTCCCTAACTGTTATGGGGTTTGCTGGGGTTACAGAGTTGTTTTTATTTTGAAGGAGACAGCTTTGTGGTCCGACCTCACCAGTGAGGAGATGACACTGATGGGGGTGCAGTGTTCTTCCATATTGGTGAACAGCAGGTCCAGTATGTTTGAACCTCTGGTGGGTGTGCACACTATCTGGTCAAGGAATCATTGTCCCTAAGAGTATGAGGCGGTGTATGTTTTCCATTCTACAGAGGGGTAGTTAAAGTCTCCCATGAATAGAGTACTTGGTTTAATGGTGAGTATCTCCAGTAAGTCTGGGTATGAGCTATGGGATTCTAGGGACATAGAATGTGACCTATATCTTTCTTGGATATGGTATGTGACTTTGTCTATGGTGATTCACATGTGGATAAATTCAAGGGCATTGTTCTGTTTAACCAATGCGGAGTTATGCTTGCTGCTAATCTAGATTGAAACTCCTCCACATTTTGTTTCTGTCTGTGCAGCTGATGTTCTAAATGCATGGTAGGCATTGAAGCCTTGTAATGCCAGAGTACTTTGTGTGGATTTAAACCACATCTCAGTAACAGCACAGATATTTATATTTTCCAGAGTAAGGAGAACTTGTAGGGTGTGGAGTTCCTTCTTTAGGCTCCTAGCATTAAGCAGTAACACCTTTGGGTTTCTTTGGGTTTTATTTTCTGTTTCTGTAGGTTTATCAATTTGGCACTGCCTAAAAAATGATCTAAGGGGGTGGATAAAATTTTAGCCAATATTCTGAAGCTTAGGAGAGACAGGTGCAGTCCATCCTTTGCAAAACAATGTGGTTTGTTAACCATGTCTCTCCATGCTGACAAGATATTTAATCTCCCTGATAAGATTCCAGAAACTAAGCCAATTATTGAAGTCAATCACCTTTTGTTGATACTATGGCATCATCTTTGGTGAAAGTAGAATGCTGCCTAATGCAAGGCAGATACCTGCCTGAGACACATATTCAGAGAGTTAATCAATGTCACTCTTCACATAGTTCAAGGAAGTATGTCTCAGGTCATTTATACTCACATGAACTATGATAGAATCATACTAGTATCTGTAGTGTAGTGACCTGAATGTGCATAACTTGGAGGATCCTGGCTCTGGATAAGCAATTAACCATTATATTTTCCTTGTTCAGTCTGGTGAATGGGCCATTTGTGTGGCATACAATGGAATCCCCTATGAAAAGTCATGGGTAATGTGTTGGCTTGCCTTATGGTCCTTGCACTTGGGGCTCCAATGGGTGTAGGTGTATGTGTGGTGTGTGGTGCTGCTTTTCGTGAGTGCTTTAGAGATTGCTGAGGATAGGCATTGCCATTTACAGCCTTAGGTGGTCTTTGAGGTTTGGGAAGATTGCTTTTTAGAGCCTCAGCATAGGTTGGTTGATATGTGTGATGAACACT